>NW_026292735.1:0-45637 GCF_023091745.1 Budorcas taxicolor
AAGTGGTTGTCAGAAAGACTGAAGCTTGTGAATTACTGTCAAGTGGTGGAGGAAGGATTATCTGGATGGGTGAGTCGTAGCTGGAGACGTGGAGATGCGTAACTCATTAAATACACAGTGAACTTTAGGCCGCTGGTGGGTGTTCAAAGTGTGCAAATGTGTACATTTTATGAATTTCTGTACAGCTTGCTTTAGCAGAGTGCAGTTTCCTGCATTCACTTAGGACTTCTTGCCGATGAAACTGCGCAAATCTGATGCAGACTTTGTATTCAGATTGTTCCCTGATATATCAATATTAATTGCATTTGAACAAATCTACTTGTTACAAAACAAGCATTATAGCAGAACTGAGCAGCCTAATGCATTTAAACCTTGCTAAGCATATTTTGGGTTTCTGTGGTGGCACAATGGTGAAAAATCTGCCTGCCAGTGCAGGAGGTGTGGGTTTAATTCCTTTGTCGGGAAGATCCTTGGAGGAAGAAATAACCGACTTCAGTATTCTTGCCTGGGAGATCCCATGGACAAAGGAGCCTGGCGGGCTACAGTCCGTGGGGTCACAGAGAGTCAGACATGACTGAGCAGGCATGCACAAGCATGTTTCCCCTATTTGCTGTCTGTATGCTAACAGCTTCCCTGGTGGCTAAGATGGTAAAGAATTTGCCTGCAATGAGGGAGACCTGGGTTCCATCCCCGGGTCAGGAAGATCCCCTGGAGAAGGGAAAGACTACCCACTCCAGTATTCTTGCCTGGAGAATTCCGTGGACAGAGGAGCCTGGCGAGCTATAGCCCATGGGATTGTAAGGAGTTGGACATGACTGAGTGACTAACACATATACTAACAGCACAAATACCTTTCCTCCTCTTATCTGCTGTTTCAAAGTCTGATGCAGGTGAGAAATCCTCCCTAAGGTATTCTCTGAATTGAATTGACTTAACACCTGTTTATATTGGCACGTATTTGTACATTTATATTGGCACAAATTGGCACATTTGCCGATTTCCAGAAAGTGTCAGTTTTAGAAATGACTTAAGACAGAAGTTGGTAGTAAAGGGGGAAAAAAAGCAACCAAACGACTGGGTAGCTCTCAGCAGAAGAGAGCACAGGCACTTCTTAGGTGAAATTGAGCCTTTTCCAGCTCTGGTAGGAATTTGCACAGAGAAGGAGAAGTCTGAACAGTGTTTCACGACAATGTGAAAATGACTCCTCTGCAGCAGTCCCTCAGGTGCGTGAGACCTATGTCAGGGCCTCAAATAATATGAAGGTGCATTTCTGCAGAAGTCCTTCAAAGGCAAAATAATGTGATCCGACCAGGCAGCATTTGGAAATTTGGCAAAGAAATTTGCCCTAGACACTCAAAACCCTTTGCCTTGTCGCTTCTCTAAAAACGTATTGTTCTTTTCTTAAGATTCTGTATAAGCCCAAGTTCTAGCCATCTGTTGAGTTACTCATCACTGGGTACTTTCTTATGTATCATGACCACCACCCTGAGTAAAATAAGAGCAAGGATAGGGTAAAGGTTACCCTTTCCTTCCAAAGAGGCTGTTGTATAGAAATTTTTGCACTTCATGAGTGCTATCTAAGTATTTGTTGAATGTGAAAAGAAGATACCCCTTCCAGGGTGAAACACAGGGCTAAGAGTTGGAAAAGTGTCACTAAAGAGGTTGTTATTCAGTCACTAAATCCGACTCTGTGACTTCATGAACTGCAACACGTTAGGCTTCACTGTCCTTCACTGTCTCCTGGAGTTTGCTCAAGCCCACATCCACTGAGTCAGTGATACTATCTTATCCTCTGCTGCCCCCCTCTCCTCTTGCCTTCAGTGTTTCCCAGCATCAGGGTCTTTTCCAATGAGTCAGTTCTTCACATCAGGTGGCCAAAGTATTGGAGTTTCAGCTTCAGCATCAGTCTTTCCAATGAATGTTCAGGGTTGATTTCCTTTAGGATTGACTGGTTTGATCTCCTTACTGCCCATGTAAAAGGCAGAAAAGATGTTTGCCTCTCTGTGGCTTAGATTAAGCCTTACTTTGCAGGATTGGGCCTGCGGGTGAAAGAATGCTGGGCAGGGCACCCTTCAAATCCCCCTGCTTTATGCCCTTCTTTCCAGAGTCCTTGCCAGGTCGAGCCCTGGTCCTGGTGGGAGAGAAGTCAGCAATGGAGCAGGGGCTTTTGTTCCTCAGCTTCTCTATGTGTATAGAGTGTATTCCAAAATGAGAAAAGTGACATTTGGATTACTGTTTTGTTTCTTAACTTGATTTTAGAAACAGATTTTGTTGTTGTTGTTTTTTAAGCTATGACAATGACAATTACCAAAAGAAGTTGGGTATTTGAACATTACTTTGTACCTCAAGTTACTTTGTGTCACGAAACAGTTACATTTGGTAGAGTAAAAGCTTTATGTTCTGAAATTTTCTACATTTGAAATACTTCAAAGTGCATATATATTTTGGTGTGTGATGAAAGTCACCAACTGCACTTTCTTAGCAAAGACAAGTCCTTATGCTCAAATAATGTCCTTCCTAATTCTTTTGGTGGTTGAAGTGTCATTTCTCTTATCAAAAGACAGTAGGAGTGACTTCCTATTTCAGCCCTGACATGTAAAGAGCTTGCAGGTATTACCCTGGTTTTCACAACAAGAAGAACCCTGAGCAAACTGAAAATCAGTGACTTTTTCTTAGATCTGTCAGGATTGAGGTCACAGGGCAAACTGTCACCCCCAGATCTGGAGATAAAGGCTTATTTTGAGAATTGCAGCTAAGCTTGTGCACACAGTGGAATTATCTTTGTTGTTGTTCAGGCGTCCAGTCATGTCCAACTTGCTGCAACCCCATGGATTGCAGCACGCCAGGTCCCCCTGTCCCTCATCATCTCCCAAAGTTGGCCCAAGTTCATGTTCATTGCATCAGTGATGCCATCCGGCCATCTCGTCCTATGATGCCCACTTCTCCTTGTCTGCAGTGCAGGAGACCCGAGTTCGATCTCTGGATTGGGAAGATCCCCTGGAGATGGGAATGACTACCCACTCCAGTATTCTTGCCTGGAGAATTCATGTAGTACAGCTTTTAGTGTGCTTCCCTGGTGGCTCAGATGGTGGAAGTACCATACCTAGTGATGAGTAGCTCAAGAGTTGGTTAGAGCTTGGGCTTATACAGCATCCTAGTGAAAGAACAATACATTTCTTTGAGAAGTGACAAGGCAAAGGAAAAGGGCTTTGAGTTTCTAGGGCAGCAAATGGCAGGAAGGCAAAAGGGTCAGGGAACTCATGGAAGATTAGGGCTAGTTGATGAAGTTTGCTGTGCAGATTTTTTTGGGAGCCAATTTTAAGGTTGTCTCTGGTGATTAACTTTTGTCCTGCCTGGTAGAGGGGAGGGGTACACATATTTATGTCCTGCTTTTAAGCAGACTGGGGAAGCAGAGAGCTTCAGTTGTATCTGCTTGTTCTTAATTATATTCAGCTCAAGATAATCCTTATGCCAAGTGGCCTGTTTGGGGGTGCACCTCTCCTGCCCTACAGCTTACCTAGAACCATGGCCACTGAGCAGTAGTAACTCACTGAGAAGCTTACATGGTTGTTCTGACAAACTGCTAGGGTACAAGAATAGGCTATCTTGAGAGTTAAAAACTCACAACTTTCATGCAGACAGACCTGATTCACAACTTCCTTTTAAGAACAAGGACTCTGGAGCCAGATTATCTTGATTAAAATCCCCACTCATCTGTAAAATGAAATAATAATACCTGCCGCCTAAAGTTTAGAGGATTGAATGGGATATGCAGGATGACAAAACTAAGACAACTTAGTGATAAGCTTGATGTCCTTTGTTCCTAGAGTGCGGGGACAGGGCGCCTCCCAAGCAGTGGAGCCTTATTCCTCGGAAATTTGGGGCCAGAGCAAGTTTTACTTCCCAGGTGGCCTAATGGTAAAGAACCTCCCTGCCAATGCAGGGGACGCGGGAGATGTGGGTTTGATCTCCAGGTCAGGAAGATGCCCTGGAGTAGGAAATGGCAACCCATTCCAGTATCGTTGCCTGGAAAATTCCATGGTCAGAGGAGACTGGCAGGCTATAGTCTATGGAGTCACAAAGCATTGGACATGACTGAGCACACACACATGTACGCACGTGAGTTTTACAGAATGTTAGAAGAGGCAAGGAAGAAACTGCATGGCTGGCTAGGGAGTAGGGGATGATTTCCTTTTGAGGCGAGCAGGACCTGTTTTTTCAAAAGAGTAAGGTGACCTGACTAAAGCTGATCTGGAGGACTGTGCTTGGCGTTAAGTTTCCTGGGCAGCGAGGCTGTTCCCATAAAAGCAGGCTGACTTGGGTTTAGATTTGTGGCATGAGCCAGACGTTTGAGGCAGCCTTCATTATGTGGGTCCTGATCTGAGTTAACTTTGTCAGGTAATCGTGCGTGTGTAAAGCTTGAGAACAGTGCTGCCAAGGATGAACTCCTACTACATAAGAGTGTAACTTTAGTCAAAGTTTTTTGAGTTTTGTGTTTGACCCGTGTTGAGGAAAACTTAAACTCCATAACAAATGGGTATCTCTGTCTAAGTCATTGAAACACGAGCAGAGATTGAATGTGTCGACTATGTGCTTGACATCATTCCTTAGAATGAACACTTGGTGTTTTAGGTCACTGAATCCTTGCAGGAATTCCAGGATCAAGTTTGTTGTTCAGTCACCCAGTTGTGTCCAACTCTTTGCAACCCCATGGACCACAGCACGCCAGGCCTCCCTATTCCTCACCATCTCCCGAGGTTTGCCCAAGTTCATGTCCATTGCATCAGTAGTACCATCCAGCCATCTCATCCTCTGACAACCCTCTTTTCCTCCTGCCTTCAATCTTTTCCCAGCATCAGGGTCTTTTCTAATGAGTCAGCTCTTTGCATCAGGTGACCAAAATACTGGAGCTTCAGCCTCAGCATCAGTCCTTCCAATGAATATTTAGGATTAATTTCCTTTAAGATCGACTGGTTTGATCTCCCTGCTGTCCAAGAGACTTGGACAGGATCAGGTTTAGCTATTATTATTATTATTCCATTTTCATGGCAGGAAACAGGGGCTTAGGTTAAGTGACTTGCACAACTTCACACAGCTCTTAAGGCTAAAGCCAGGCACTGGGACTAGTTTAGACTCCAGAATATGTGCTCTCAAGCCCCGAGGTATCCTGAAAACACAGTGTGGTGGAGATGATAAAAAGCCTCTGGTGACATCCTGTTGGCACAGGTGGATCATACACATGGAAGGCGTTGTGGGAGATTTTGTGAATGCTGAGATGGCTGAGGAATCTGACGTTAAGGATGCAACTCAGGAGAGGCGCTTTGAAGGTTGGGGCAGAATTGAACGGGTTGGGAGGAGTGGCAGGGAGTGTGTCTCACATCCCTGTGCCCTTGGTGTCCTCTGACAGACTTCCAGCCTTCAGTACCTGCGGTTCTTTACCCGAGTGTTTTCTGTGGCCCCTAACACCCACCTTTCCTGCTCTGACAAGCCACCAGTGACAGGGAGTTAGGCAGAGTTCTAGCCCTTGGCATTAACACTGAGGTATTATCTGTACCAGCTCCCAGAGTTCCTGGTGAGATAAAGCCCGGCACCCACAGTGATAGCTCACTTCACGATGCATCCATTTCAGTGGGTCTCATTATTGCCACGAGCAATATCCACCTTAAACTGGGGCCCTACCTTAGCTCTTTGGTGAGATCTTATTTTTCATACAAGCAAACCCTTGACTAAATGGAAATATTTAAACTTTCACCCTTTTCTCACTTATTACTACCTAAAATAGTTCTCATTGAATTTTATGCTATATAAGGAGAGATTGAGCTAAAAATGAAACATTGTTTTAGTCTTTTTTTTTTTTTTTTTAGAACCTACAAGAATTCTCTTAAACTTGAATTTACCACCAAGAAACAGTTATGTGAAAGCAAAGTAGCTGACATCTTGTTTCAGGGTTTCTATTGAGTTAAAAAAAGATGGACTGTGCATCAGAAGTTTGAGCTGTTTCCTGGTCTGCCTCTAGATCCCTAAAATTCCAAAAGATTTTTATTGAACCCCGTATAGTCATTCTCATTCCAGGAATTTCTTACGTGCTGTGGAAATATGCTGCTGACAAGTGCTCAGTCGTGTCCGACTCTTTGCAACCCCATGGACTGTTGCCCTCCAGGCTCCTCTGTCCATGGGATTTCCCAGGCAAGAATACTGCGGTGGGTTGCCATTTCCTTCTCCAGGGGATTTTCCCAAGCCAGGGATTGAACCCAGGTCTCCTGCATCTCCTGCATTGGCAGATGGATTCTTTGCCACTAGTACTACCTGGGAAACCTGCGGAAATGTGGACATTTACTTTCTGAGTGATGGATAGGACCGTGGCGGTCTCTCAAAAGCATAGACAGTAGCGGCAAGGGTTGCATTTGTGAGAGGCAGAAGGTTGAAGGGCTTGCCAGATAAACAAGCACTGTCTGGTGTGATGAGCTGATTTTGAGTTCTAGTCGGACATGACTGAGCGACTTCACTTTCACTTTTCACTGTCATGCATTGGAGAAGGCAATGGCAACCCACTCCAGTGTTCTTGCCTGGAGAATCCCAGGGACGGGGGAGCCTCATGGGCTGCTGTCTATGGGGTCGCACAGAGTCGGACATGACTGAAGCAACTTAGCAGCAGCAGCAGCAGTCCAGTTTAAGAGCATTGTCATCTTGGTCTCTTTAAATGAGAAAGAAATGGAATTTCTCTCTCTGAAGCTTTCTCACCAAAACTGCTGAAAGGATTTCCATTAAATTGGGCAGTTATGTTCTGAAGACTCAGACTTAAAAGCTATGGAATGTATGTAAAATTCACTTTGGTGACCTCTGGTGGTGAGAGAGCCCCATAGGACTGCCCATCTGTGGAGATGGCCATAATTATTTAGCACCTTGGACAGAGGAATTTAACATCCCCAGAAAGTCTCCAGGGCAGAAGCTTCATTGAGCTCCTTCTCATCTGGGCAGCTGTCCAGAGCAGGCTTCAGAATGACTACCAAGACAGTAAAGTGACTTTTTTTTTGTCCAGTGCTGGGTAGACCAGCTGGTAGATAACATGGAACTAACTTTGTCTTCCCCAGATTGTGAGAATTAAGTGAAATGAAGCAAGTATACTTAACTATTTTGTAAACTACAAATAGCTGCATAAATATTAGTTATTATTGAGAACTCAAGTCGTGTCTGACTCTTTGCGACCCCATGGACTGTAGCCTACCAGACTCCTCCCTCCATGGGATTCTCCAGGCAAGAGTACTGGAGTGGGTTGCCGTTTTCCTTCTCCAGGGGTTCTTCCCGACCCAGTGATCGAACCTGGGTCTCCCACATTCCAGGCAGATGCTTTAACCTCTGAGCCACCAGAGACTCCATTATTGAGAACAGTATACAAATATTATAGGACTGATGTATAGGCTAAAATGCTTGAAGTTGATCTGATGGTTATATCAGCTAATACTTACAAACTCCTTAGTATATTTCAGGCCTTGTCCTATGTGTTTTACGTATATTCACTCATCAACTACTCTATGAGACAGGTCTTATTATTCTTTAGTATCTGTTTTATAAGGGGTTCCCTGGTGACTCAGTGGTGGAGAATCCGTGTGCCAATGCAGGAGACGTGGGTTCCATCCCTGGGTCGAGAAGATCCCTTGGAGAAGGAAACAGCAACCCCCTCCAATATTCTTGCCTGGGAAACCCCATGGACAGAGCCTGGCAGGCTACAGTCCACAAGAAGTTGGACACAACTTAACAAGTTCATACAAATGACAGCAAGATCATACAATTCCAAACAGTTGAGCCAGAATTTGAACCCAAGCCATTAAGCTTCAGAGTCTACTCTGTTAACTATGATACTGTTCAGTCTTATTACAGTGATGACGCAGAGAAAGCTGATCTAGGTAAGAAAACAGGGCGGATTGGGGGCAGGGAATAACATGATGACATTGGATTTTAAGCAAATCGAGTCAGGCATAATTTAAGTCAGATTGGGGGAGGAGCATCAGGTGATAAGGGTCTGACCTTTGGTTGGGTCTGTCATCACACATATGACCTTATTAATGGCTGCTTACTTGTCTGGAACATTCTTAACTTCTATCTCATTTTAGTGGTCTTAAATCCTAACTCCCAAGAGGTCATCTATTTTGCCTTCCACATGGACGGAATTGGTATTAGTACTTAAGACGGCCTTGTAAAGGACAGTTGGACCTAGTTCCAGTAAGGTATGGGAAATTTTGTATTTGTTTTCACTTGGAGAGATGGTATATAAGGGGGAGAAGGAAAGAGGAGCTCTCATGTGTTAAAAACTAGGTCTTGTGTCTTTAAGCTAGGTCTGGTAGCTGAAAATCAGAAAGATTTAGCCCTTTGGTATCTGAGAGAGTTTAATGGTTGTCTCTACCTGGGTAAGAGTTTCTTACATAGTTATGAAGATGAAGTGTATGAGATTGGAGAATCATTGTGTACATGGAGATGTCAGCAGTCTTCAAAGAGGGAAAGTGCTCACAATTCCCAGTTTCTTCTGGACCAGAATCCAAGCTGTAGATATTTCCATGAATAGACACTGGAGTGTAATTACTGAGTGTCACAGTATTCATGAAGACTAGATTCCAATTACCTTCTTCCTATAATTTGATTCCAGTTTTCATTGTTTATTCATGAAGTCGGTTTTCATTCGATTGTCATTTCTTTGTATCTCTCTGCCTCTAATGTGAAGTAAGAAAACAGAATCCTACTCTGATTTTCTTTGATTTTTATCATTAACGTAGCTCATGAGGTCATGTAACAGATTTTGATCGTCAGAAAAAAATCTGTTGTTTATGTCATAAAATGTTGATGGTGCTCTGTCGCAGCTTCCACACTGGACCCCTGGAGCTCCCCGTTGACTCATCAACTCAGGTAGATGATGCATTCTGGTCAATTGAACACCATGCAGTGGTGTGAAGCCAGGCCATCTGCTATTACGTTTAATGTTTTAAGTACTAAGTTTGAAAAGTATACTTCCTATGTTATTGATATAACTATGTATATTGTATTTAACAACTGTATCACTTTTTAAGCTATGTAAGCTTTTTGAAATGCATTCATATATTTGAAACGGGGAACAAATTACTTCATAAGTGTTTGGTTCATAAATTCTTATTTTCCACTAAATGCAAATACATATTATACTGAAGCATTTTTTTACTTTCAAAAATATCTTGAAAATCTGCACTTTTTAATAGGGCTTTCTTGGAGCTAATACCTTTAGGAAAAATAAAATTATGCTAAGATGTATTACAGGAAGAACAACAGATTGTATTATTGTCTTGGAACAAAGCATTCTCATCTATTGGCCCTATATTAACAGGTGGTAAAGACAGTCTCTTACGTTTGGATTAGAAAAGCCATGAATGAAAAGGTTGCTGAGAGTTGGTAGCAATGATGGCGATGAGAAGAAATGATCCATTTCATTTCATTCTTAGAGAAAATCGGCTATGCTGGTAGTGAGAGAGAGAAAAGATGCATCTAATTGTTTTGTGAATTCACTTGGGCGAATATCCAAGTCAATGTGGTATTTATGATGCTCTGATTTGTTGTTCAGCTCTTGTAATTTCAAAAGTGGAGGACATTTTTATGTTCAGCATATCCAATCTGCTATTCCCATAGTTTTTTTGCTTTATTTGAATCGATAAATCACACTGACCCTCTGCATCTTTCAAAACAAGATTTTACAGTGTGTAGAGTTGAATGCCTTGGCCCCAGCCTGGCCCCTGCTACTGAAGTACATTCTCATTCACTTTTAGTACATATCATCACAGGGGAAGACATGGATGGTAGTGCTAAAATTCTGGCAGTTTAACCAGAATGACTTTGTGGTTCCATCTTTTTTTCATCATATTTCTTTTTTTTTTTTTTCTGAAGCGTTTGTTAAACTGTTCCTTGAAGGGGGTGTGGGAGGGAGGCTGAGGATAGGGACACGTTCATCTGTATGGTTACGTGTACCAGCGAACATGCATATCTGTATTTTAAGCAATAGAAATTTAAGCATGTGCTCAACGTCATTAGTCACTAGAGAAAAGCAAGTCGCACCCACTTAGGATGGCTGTAATAAAAAGGATGGATAAAAACAAGTGCTGTTGAGTATGTATGAGTGTGGAGAAATTGGAGCTCCTTACACTGAAGGGGAATGAAAAATGGCACAAAAATTTGGAAAACAGTCTAGTAGTTCCTCAAAAGTTAAGCATAGAGTTACGGTGCTAGGTCACTTCAGTCGTGTCTGACTCTGTGAGATCCTGTGGACTGTTAGACCACCAGAATCCTCTGTCCATGGGATTTTTCAGACAGACAAGAATCCTGGAGTGGGTTGCCATACCCTCCTCCAGGGAATCTTCCCAACCCAGGGATCGAACCCACATCTCTTAAGTCTGCTGCAACAGCAGGCAGATTCTTTACCACTAGCGCCACCTGGGGAGAAGGCAATGGCACTGCACTCCAGTACTCTTGCCTGGAAACTCCCATGGATGGAGGAGCCTGGTAGGCTGCAGTCCATGGGGTCGCTAAGAGTGGGACATGACTGAGCGACTTCACTTTCACTTTTCACTTTCATGCATTGGGGAAGGAAATGGCAACCCACTCCAGTGTTCTTGCCTGGAGAGTCCCAGGGACGCGGGAGCCTGGTGGGCTGCCATCTATGGTGTCGCACAGAGTCGGACACGACTGGGGCGACTTAGCAGCAGCAGCAGCAACGCTACCTGGGAAGCCCCAGAGTTAACTCAGCAATTCTCTTCCTAGATATATGTCCAAGAGAACTGGAAAGATATGTTTCTACAAAGAAATTGTACGTGAATGTTCATAGCAGCAGCATTCTTTATAGCCAAAAAAGTGGGAGTAACCCAAATGTCCATCATAAATGGATAAAACCGTGTGGTTTATCTATATAATAAAATATTGCTGGATCATGAAAAGGAACTCTTAAGTACTGATACTTGATACAGTGTAGATGCACCTTGAAAGTAGTGTGCTAAGTGAAAGAAGCCAGACACGAAAGGCCACATGCTGTATGATTCTGTTTGTATGAAATGTTCAGAATAGGCAGATTCATAGAGGTGAAAAGTAGATTAGTGGTTGCCAGGTACTGGGTAGGTGGAGGGTTGAGGAGGTAAGTGGAGAGAGTTTCATTTGAATGGAACAAAAATATTCTGGAATTAGATGGTGGTGGTGATTGTAAAACCTTGTGAATATACACAGCCCACTGAGATGTGTAGTATAAGAGTAAAATTTATGGTGTGTGAATTATAGCTCAATTTTTAAAAATCAATGCTTAAGCATCTGGAAAGTCAGGCATTAGCAAAATATTCAACCTGAGTGATAGCGGGCCTCTGATAAATACTTGCGAAGTGACTTGGACAAACATACATTCTTCTCTATGATTTTTTTTTTTAGAGGATATGCTTAAATATGTATGGAACCTAAATGAAATTTTCCAAAGGCGTGAAAATAGTAATAATGACATATCATTATTCTACCTCAAATATGTATTGATAATCCTTTTATTGATTCTTAAAGAAAAATCTCACACAATTTTAAAAGGTCTCAGTGAATAATTTTAAGATCTGTTGCACTTCTAATGACATAGAAGGCTGTTTTCAGAATAGTGTTCGGTTACTCCTATTAGGACTGTAATTTCTTTCTTGTGGTATTAATTTGGTTACTATCAGATGCCAAATCGGGAATATAATTTGTAACTGGTATATATGTTTGCAGTTTAATAGCCTGAGTTCTTGAACATTTAAACTGAAATTTGAGATACAGTGTCACCATGGTAAATGGTGATGATGAAATATTTCTTGCTTTTGTAAGTAGAATTGAGAATCACTGTACTTAGTTTCTTTTCCCTTTTCATAAAACTCCTTTCTTTCCCCTGTGAGACACGTTGGGTTCCCAGATTATAAATTCAGTTTCTTTTGTTTGTTCTAACCACTCAGTTTTTCTTATTACGTACCTGTTTAATTTTTAATTTCTCATTGAAAGTAAATGCGGCTAATTTTCCTATCAATATTTTAAGAGGTCTTCCATTTCTCTCTGTCACAGCCTTGATGTAGCGCTGTCTGGTGTGTATTACTACATAATTAAAATGCCATTATTTTATCAAATAGTTCTGGCAAAGCAACTTACTAATACATTTTAAATGGAGCAGAAGTTTATTCCTGTAAAGTTGAGGTAAACGTTACAAACACTATTCAGGAACTGAAAGTATTAAGTGGAATAATATGTATAGTGCTGTGAGGAAGGCTGCTGCAATTATAAGAAAAATACTTAGGGATGAATGTATCATAGGTATTCAGACCTTGTCAGTCAGTCTCATTTATTGTATAAGGTAGAGATGTATTTAACATGCTAAATATTTTGATTCATTGGACAAACACTTACAACTTATATGACTATATGAGTCACTATGCTAGGCTCTGGGTATTCAGTGGTGGCTAAAACAGATAACTCTGCCCTCAGCATTTATGCTGTGACCGTGAAGTTCCTTGGGTGGAAGCACCTGAGTGGCTGGATCATAGCGGATAAGGCAGAGACTAGTGTGAGATGCATTGGAGAAGGAAATGGCAACCCACTTCAGTGCTCTTGCCTGGAGAATCCCAGGGACGGGAGGGCCTGGTGGGCTTCCGTCTGTGGAGTCGCACAGAGCTGGACACGACTGAAGTGACGCAGCAGCAGCAGCAGTGTGTGATGAGCCCAGAGGGGCCGGCAGGGCACTGGTTATCATGAGCATGTAATTGTAGTCAAGAGTTTGGACTTCATCCAGCCTTTAACAATAAGCCTTCGATGGCTTACTGCAGGGTATTCCAACTTCAGTTTTATAAAGATTACTCTGAGCAGTGGTGGAAAGTGGTTGGTGGATATAAGAAGGAGAAGCAGAATTTGTTGTAATCCAGGCAAGCTATGATGGTGGTTTAGGTTAATGTAGTGGATCTAGGGGTAGAAAGAGGGAGATTGATAAAAAGTAGTTTGGAAGAATTAAAGTGTGGTGGTTGGGATTTGGGGATGAAGAGGAGAAAGTATGTGTTGAGGATGTTATCAGCATCTCCAACATGAATAGCTAGGTAGGTGGGGATCCTGTGTCCTGAGATCTGGAACGTGGCAGGAGGGCCAGACTTGGAAGGGACCTTCCAGTGTTCAGGTTGGAACATGCTGAGTGTGAGGGGAAGGAAGTGTTTATAATGTGAGGGCAGGGTTGGAGCAAGGGCCCAACCTGCTCTTCCTTGAGCTGGTATAACTGGTTATGGTCTGGGTACAGATTAGAATAAACAAGTCCCTTTCAAAACCAAGCACATTGCTCCAGTTTCCAGCTCATCAATCTCACTTCTGTGCTGTCTCCCACAGCTTCAGTTCAGTCGCTCAGTTGGGTCCGATGCTTCGCAACCTCATGTACTGTAGCACGCCAGGCCTCCCTGTCCATCACCAACTCCCAGAGTTTACTCAAACTCATGTCCATCAAGTCGGTGATGCTTTCCAACCATCTCATCCTCTGTTGTCCCCTTCTCCTCCTGCCTTCAATCTTTCCCAGCATCAGGGTCTTTTCCAATGAGCCCATTCTTCGCATCAGATGGCCAGAGTATTGGAGTTTCAGCTTCAGCATCAATCCTTCCAGTGAATATTCAGGACTGATTTCCTTTAGGATGGACTGGTTGGATCTCCTTGCAGTCCAAGGACCTCTCAAGAGTCTTCTCTAACACCACAGTTCAAAAGCATCAATTCTTGGGGGCTCAGCTTTCTTTATAGTCCAACTCTCACATCCGTACATGACTACTGGAAAAACCACAGCTTTGACTAGTTGGACCTTTGTAGACAAAGTGATGTCTCTGCTTTTTACTTGTTATTAAATAAATTAGTGATTGAAGGTATGGCTGAATAGTCATTCTGTGAGAGCAAGATATTGGACAGATTTTATTCTTCCTAGAAGGTTATGTCTCTGAAATCTGAGAAATAAAGGCTGTAAAATATAAAGTTGGGAACCATCCTGATAAAAAGAATTATAGAAACCATGAGAGTGGAATTCCATGAATATACGTAAAATAGAGTGTAAGGATGGAGGGAAACTGAAAAGCGAAGAAAGGGGGGTTGGAAGGAGTCAGGAGACCTACAGGAGAGCCCAGCAGCCCACGGGAGCAGGAGCAGCCATCAGTGGGGAGACAGGTGAGAAGCGAAGAGAAGAAGAAGGGGCTTTTGGGTCTGAGCAGAAGTCAAGCAAGTAGAACGTGAGCCTGGGTGCACAGCGTAAGAGAGGCTTGGGGGAATGCCGCTATCTTTTTGTTTGTACTCTTCATCTCTAGTGATTCCAGTTGAGAGGAATTTGCTTTTCTTTTATGTCTTTGCTCTTCTTAAGCAAAGACATAATTACTTTTGGTTTTCTGCTGAGCATATGCCTGGTATCATAGGACACTGTACTAATACTGAAGGGTTTATTTTGTGATTTCTTTTAAGCCGGTTACTTAATGACCATGGCCATATTTTTCCATTACTCCCATTACAAGTAATGATGTTCGATATATATATATAACTATTTAGGGGAATTGCAAACTTGTCACAATAGTTGGAGATTTGAAAATCAACATGAAGGTCAATGGGAAAAATATAGACTGTTTCTCCAAAATTATCTGGGAGCTTTTCAGTTGAAATTTTATTAAATTCTCTAGTTTATGAGATTGCTACAAAGCTATAATGATAAGCCCTGGCAGTAAAGAAATTTGGGTGTTAATAATAGGGATACACATATGACACGCACATATATGTATAATTTTTTCTTTTGGGTGTGATGTTAATAAGAATCCATATGGGGGGTGGGTTGGGAAGTACATTTGAGTCTTATTAGAATGCTGTCATTTGCGAAAGCTTTTTCTCTTAAGTGAGATTACTTTATTGTAATGAAAAGTTGTTGTTATTTAGTTGCTCAGTCGTGTCTAACTCTTCAGCAACCAGCCTCCTCTGTCCATGGAATTCTCTAGGAAACAATACTTCAGTGGATTGCCATTTCCCTCTCCAGGGGATCTTCCTGACCTAGGGATCAAATCCACATCTCCTACGTTGGCAACTGGATTCTTTACCCTTGAGCTACCTGGGAAACCCCAGTGAAAAAGTAGCTACCATTCAGCACCTACTTTGTTCTAGACGTGTTACAGTGATCCTGGGAAGGAGGTATTATTACTAATTTAAAGTGAACTAATTGAAGTTTAAGTAGTTTGCCCAGTGTCCCAGGTCTAGTAAATAGGAGAATCTAGCCGTTTTTTAAATCCAAAGCTATGCACTTTCCAGTGTGCTATCTGAATGAAATCTTTAGCATATCAGAGTGAGGTATGTATTTGATTGGAAGACAAGAAAGCTCAGAAAAAGGGAAATCAGGCAAATCAGAAAACCACTAGATGAGAACTTTTTCAGCATCCTTTCCCCTAATCTGCCTGTTTACCCATATCTATACCTGACATTTGTCTTCTTATTTGTTGTGGTGGACAAGGCTGTTCCTCTCAGGACTTGATTCCTTTTGTTTATCTCTTGCACCTTTAATCTGTGCCCCTTTTCTTTA
This sequence comes from Budorcas taxicolor, assembly GCF_023091745.1. Lineage (NCBI taxonomy): Eukaryota > Metazoa > Chordata > Mammalia > Artiodactyla > Bovidae > Budorcas > Budorcas taxicolor. The sequence goes on from NW_026292735.1 coordinate 15,569, forward strand.
CTAGCTTCCTCCCAAAAGTATAACCCAGACTCTTTCCAAAGCAAAGTCCTTTGGTATTGTTTAGTCATTGCTGTGTAACAAACAACTCCAAAACTTAGTGAAATTAATTTAAAATACTTAGTGGGCTTCCCTGGTGGTTCTGTGGTAAAGAATCCACCTGTCAATCCAGGAGACATGGATTTGATCCGTGGTCCAGGAGGATCACACATGCCACAGAGCAGCTAGGCCCGAGCACTGCGATTACTGAGCCTGCTCTCTGGAGCCTGGGAGCTGTGTCTCCTGAAGCCCGCACACACTAGAGCCTGTGCTCCGCAATAAGGGAAGCCACCACACTGAGTAGTGGGCACTGAAGGTAGAGAGTAGACCCTGCTCACCACAACTAGAGAAAAGCCTGCACAGCAAAGACCAAGCACAGCCAAAAATAAACAAAAAAAAAAACCCTTGAAATATCTTATTATGGATAAAAGCTATCATTTGTTTAGCTCACTGTTTTGTGAGTCATCAAATTAGTCTGGGCTCAGCTGGATTTGTGTTTTAGTAGCTCAGTCATGTCCGACTCTTTGCGACCCTATGGACTGTAGCCTGCAAGGCTCCTCTGTCCATGGGGATTCTCCAGGCAAGAAGACTGGAGTGGGTTGCCATGCCCTCCTCCAGGAGATCGTCCCAACCCAGAGACTGAACCCAGGTCTCCACGTTGCAGGTGGATTCTTTATCATCTGAGCCACCAGGGAAGCCCAAGAATACTGGTGTGGATAGCCCTTCTCCAGGAGATTTTCCCAACCCAGGAATCAAACTGGGGTCTCCTGCATTGCAGGTGGATTCTTTACCAGCTAAGCTACCAGGGAAGCCCCCAGTTGGATTAACTTATTCATTTTCGGTCAATTCAACAGGTCTGTTTCTGGGCTGGTCAGTGGCTGCGGCCATCAGGTGACTAGAGCACGTGTCTTCCGTCCTCCAGCAGGCTAGCCCGGACTTGTGTGCATGGTTACACAGGAGGGTTCCAAAAGAGAGCAGAAGTCTGCAAATCACCTTGAAGCCTAGATTCAGAACTAGTGTCCTCTGCTCTTCATTCTGTCAACCAAAGTAGGTCACAAGGTCAGCCCAGGGCATGGAGAAGTAGACCAGTGAACAGGGCACCCTTTCCTCACTGGTGAATCCAGTTTACCCTTCAAGACCATAACCACGTCAGGCTGAGTCGCGGCCTCGGGTCGCAGCTTCCTCTGTCCCTGCACTTAAAACACTGTGTGGCTGCTGTTGGTTTACTTCTTAGTAGAAAATGAGTTCCTTAAAGACAGTGACTATGTTTCAGTCCAGGATTTGACACATAGTGGAACATTTAAAAGAGGAAATTTTTGTGAAAATAAAGCATTCTAGCAGTTAATATCTGGCAAAACAGACTAGATGATATATGTTTGCATTTTAAGACTTGCCAGTGTCGAACAACTTTGGGGCAGACTCTAAAGTATCAACATCGAAATTTCTTTAAAATTAGCATTCTGAGAAGAAATCACTAAGTAGCTGTGTACTATCATTAAATATTTGTGTAGTATCTTTGTCTTTTTGTTAGGTTATAAGTTTTTTCATACGGGAGGCAAGTCACATTTTTATGGCATGTTTGTCAGAAAAAGCATACCCAGCCATTCACTGGCCCACTGGGATTTGGGATAACATTTCTCCTTTAGGATGTACAATGAGGAGAGATGGCAGCCAGTGTCCTGGGAGTTGCTCTGGACAACATGGAATATAAATGTTTCCATTAAATGGGAGATGAGATATATGTAACATAAGCTCATCTTCGGGTGAGCATGTCTTGTCGATGCCCTAATTCTTAATTGGTGGATTTTCATGTGCATTTTCTTTATTGTGTTTTAGAGTCAGCTGCCTGTGTATGCCCCAAACCTGACCACGTCTTCCTATCTCCGGCTTGATATCTCACCATGCATCGGAGATCAAGAGGAGTTAACATCGGGCTGCTTCTGCTCCTTTCTCAAATCTTCCAGGTCGGGATCAACAACGTTCCACCTGTCACGCTGGCAACGTTGGCTCTCAACATCTGGTTCTTCTTGAATCCCCTGAAGCCGCTGCTTAGCTCCTGCCTCAGCGTGGAGAAGTGTTACCAGCAGAAGGACTGGCAACGCCTGCTGCTTTCCCCTATTCACCACGCGGATGACTGGCACTTGTATTTCAATATGGCATCCATGCTGTGGAAAGGAATTCATCTGGAGAGAAGACTGGGGAGTAGATGGTTTGCCTACATCATCGTCACGTTCTCCCTCCTCACTGGGGTTGTGTACCTGTTCTTGGAATTTGCTCTGGCAGAATTTCTAAATGAGCCTGACTTCAAAAGGAATTGTGCTATCGGTTTCTCAGGTAAAGCAGACACATTTCTAAAGGTCGCCTGCCTGAAGACAGTAAGGGAGGTGCAGCTGTTCTTGTTTTATGAAGCGGGGGTCCCAGCTGGTGAGGGAACTGACATCTGAGTGGCTAAGGACTGCGGGGGCTTGGATTTTGGAGAAGAGGCTGATTGGAGCACAGGAGAGTCATCGATTTTGCTATTTCCCATTACACTGCATTATTCATTCTTCGACAGTTTAGACTATGGTCTGCCCACAGGTGATTTTGCAGGAAATAGAATTTTGGAAATAGGCCCTGGCTCCTTGTGATGGGGCCAGAGAGAGAGATGCACTGGTGTATTTGTGATAGGGAGTTCTCTAAAAAGATCAGCAGCCTCTCAATAACACCGTTAAAATAAAGGTACCACACCCTATGATGGCACCTCCTTACCATGATATTCTCTATACATGTGTGTGCGCTCAGTCAAGTCTGACTCTTTGAGACCCCATGGACTGTAGCCCACCAGCCTCCTCTGTCTGTGGGATTTCCCAGGCAAGAATAGTGGAGCAGGTTGCCATTTCTATCTCCCAAGGAATCCTTCCGACGCAGGGATTGAACCTGAGTCTCTTGCACCTCCTGCTTTGGCAGCTGGATCCTTTACCGCTGCGCCACTTGGGGAGTGGTAAATTGAGCTCTGTGCACAATTTATGCTATTTAATTAATGTAACAGGTCCATAGGGAGGGGGCCTTGTGTTGATTTTCTAAGAAGCTAAGGCGCAGAGAAATCAGTCATGGTTATACACCTCGTAAGTGATGGAGCTGGGGTCTGAACCTAGTTTCCATGACTTAACCACGTGTTACGTTGTCTCTCACTGTTGCCCCTCACTAGTTCTTTTCTTAAATTTTTCTTGTAGGACTGAATTGCCATCGGACTTAAAACAGATCTTCTAAAAATTAGAATGTAAAGGGTAGGAGGGAAATTGTCCTGAAACAGAAGGCAAACAAACCCTTCCCTCTCCTTTCCCTGCTGTCCTTTCCCCTTTCCTCTAAGATACATCTTCATACATCTAATTGTGTGAGAAGAAAGGAAATAATGCCCTGCCTTCAATATATCTTTCCATAGGAGTTAGAAAAAAACACATTAATGGTGTTTTTTCAAATTGAGTTAAAAATCACATAGCAGCATACAATTAATGATTTTAAATTCAGTCGCATTTAGTACCATTACTAGTGTGTTATTCCCATTTTATGTGTTATATATTTAGTAGCATACTCAAAGGAGAAGGCAATGGCACCCCACTCCAGTACTCTTGCATGGAAAACCCCATGGGCAGAGGAGCCTGGCAGGCTGCAGTCCATGGGGTCGCGAAGTCGGACATGAGTGAGTGATTTCACTTTCACTTTTCACTTTCATGCATTGGGGAAGGAAATGGTAACCCACTCCAGTGTTCTTGCCTGGAGAATCCCAGGGACGAGGGAGCCTGGTAGGCTGCCATCTATGGGGTTGCACAGAGTCGGACACGACTGAAGCGACTTAGCAGTAGCAGCAGCATACTCAAAGTCAGTATGAACTTCTGTTAAGAAACACTGAAGGAGATTTCCCTGGTGGTCCAGTGCTTAAGGCTCCGGGATGCCATTGTAGGGGTTGAGGATGTGATCCCTGGTTAGATTACTAAAGTCCTACATGCTTTTCAGTGCAGCCAAAAGATCAAAGAAAAGAAAAAAAAAAAAGAAGAAACATCGAAGGAATGGTTACCTTGAGGATTATCTTTCTGTCAAATTTTGGGTTGACTCGTTATAAGGAATAGAGTATGTTTCAAAGCCAAGAGTTGGATCTAGTCAGATAATCATTTTCACTTCAGTTAGTTTTTTTTTTTTTGCAGTGTTGGTCATCTCTGCATTTGGATTGCTGATATTTGAATGCTCTTTATTCTCTTTTAGGAGTTTTGTTTGCTTTGAAAGTTCTGAACAACCACTGTTGCCCTGGAGGCTTTGTCAACGTTTTGGGCTTTCCTGTATCCAACAGATTTGCTTGTTGGGTGGAACTCTTGGCTATTCATTTCATCTCGCCAGGGTGAGTGTTTACTCTTAGAGAATGCAAATGAAGGACCTGATGTTCCATGGAGAAAGAATTGTAGTAATAATGAGGTAACCGGTTCTCTTTTATAGTGAGTGAAGTTTGTTCTTTAACTCTAAGGACAGAATACAGTTAATGGTTTTATGTCAGATATTCCTGTGTTTGAATCTTGTCAGCTACTGAGCTGTGTGATTTTGATGTACTTGTCTTATGTGAGTTTCCATTTTCTCACCTTTTAAGTAGAACCTGATACACAGCTTAGGGGGTTAATATTAACCAGCCTGTCAATTAGTTAATTCTAATAATGATAATTCAGAGAGGCAGCTAGAAACCATATAATTTTAAAGATAAAAAATCAACAGATATTTTAGAGGACTAATGCTTTTAAACCACTTTAGTTGTGAATTGTCTTGGTGATTTGATGATAAGCAGAAGATTTTACCCACAGTCTTGATATATGAACTGGATCAACTCTGCACTGTTTGGGGTGAATTGAAGCACAGGACCCCATTCCCTTTGATTGACCTCCATGTCACTGTGGCTGTGTCAGAAGCTCCTCTGGAACCCTGGAGCTCCAGGGAACACAGTTTGGGAATCCCTGACATCTCTAACTTTTCCTCTAAAGATGAGGACAAGGAAATTCAGAAGGCTTGGAGACTCATTGAACAGCTGGTGGTAGATACGAGGCTAGTTAGGATTCCAGCCTTCTGATTCCTGGTCTGAATGTTCCCAGGGGAGTGGGGATGGAGTTGGGGGTTGCTTTTCCACTTTGATTCTTTTCTCTACTTTCTCTTCAGAAAAAGGAATGAATTGTTTTTTATTTCCCTACCTCTTCCACCAGCTGCACTTCTCTTAATCTGTGTAATGCAACTGGAAGCCCATGGTTTGCACATTTATTTTTAAACTCTGGGGACCTGGAAGCTGTTTGGAGAAGGGAGAGATTCAGGAAGGTTCAGAAAGGAGTATGGATATTTTTTGGCTGCTTTTCTTTTCAGTAAGGAGCTCTTTTGTTTTGCTTTTGGTTTTGTGACTATGTTGGGTGTCGTGTACTTTCTTGGAGAGTGTTCTCCTTGAGCTGCGTGTCAGGCCAGTAACCTTGAGTCCTTCTTTAATGCTAATTTCCCATCCCGTCAGGGCAGCCTTTGCCAGCTGGTCTGTAAAAGGCAGTGGTGTGGCCGCTGAACGCCACTCATTTGCAACTGTATTGTTATCTTGTGACAGTTCCACCAAGAAAGCCTAACAAAATCTTCAAAGTTTTCTTTGAAAAAGGGTCCAGTAATGTGTGTCCCATATCTGAACAGCCCTCTCTATACCTTGTCACTCACAGCTCCCTGACTTGCTTGATGTGACTCGGTTCTCTGTATAGACCAGAGACTCTTGTGTGTGAGGGCAACACCCAACATTCATATGAAAATCACTCCCTCTGGTACTTGAACTTTTATTCTATAATGAATCCACTGAATAGCTGTGCCTTTAATATTCTCATGCAACTATTGCTTAAGACTCTCATCATGCATTTTTATTTTTTAGCAATACCAGCCCCCCCACCCCCGTTCCTTTTACATAGAAAAGGCATGGTTGCATTTTTATGTAATATGCTTATTCTGCATGGAGGGACCTGATATTCTAAGCCTGGGAATCAAATGGAATTTCCTTTGAAGTTTGAAAGACTAAATCTTTTGGTTTTTGAAGGTTTGACTACTTTGAATGATAAACTGATGATATCCAAGCATCTCCTTATGTGTGTGTCCAATAGAGACAGAGCTGAGCGCTGGTCCAGGAAACCTAAGAAGGGAGTGCTTCTCTGAGATGGATCTTGGAAGAATGGGAGAAACCAGAGCTCTGGTGTTCCACAGTGTTATTCTCCTGGTGGTTGTCAATTAGAATTTTCATTGGGAAAACATTGTAAATCTTTAGAACAAAGCCTGCTTTATTGATGGACTTAATGAGCTGCCCTTTGGGAGGGAAAAAAAAAAATCTGCCAAGCAAACATTTATGGCCCTCTGTGTTTTATGAAATCCGCAGAATTAGTAATTTCCCCCAGTTAGGGAGTTTTATGGAGGGAAGCCACTCCAAACAGCCAGCCCTGTGAGGGGTATGGACCTGCACAGCAGGGTGAAGTAACCACTCTTCTTTGCTGGGCCTTTTGCTCTTGATGCTGAAAGCTCTGCTTCTCTGTACACCAATGCTGAATCAAATTTCAGAGACAGTTTTGGGTGAAGTAGAAAAGGATAGTTTTGTTGCTTTGCCGGTCAAAGGGGGACACACAGCAGGTTCAATGTCCTCAAAACCTTGTGTCCTCACTTGGGGAAGATAGAAGTTTTATAGTACATGTTCGAAGAGGGAATGATCAGTCCTGGCCATTTCTTCTGATGAATTGGTGGTGAGGTAAGTAGGAGTCAGCATCATCAACTTTCAGGTCCAATCAGTCTGGGGTCTACAGGCTTGTGGGCAGCGCACTATCCTTAACCATTAACCTCTCCCACTTTGAGCAGGGGTCAGTATCTGCAGAGCAGCTCAGAGAGGTTGTGTGTATCCACTGATGGAGAAACGGGACCTTGCCTCAAGGCTGCTCTTGACTGTTTCTCCCTGGCTTTGCATCCTCTCCCTTCCCTGATTAACAGCTGCTTGAATCCGCCCACTGGGACTCAGGGAAGGTCCTGGAGGCTGAATGAAGGCTGTTTCCTATAGTCAAAGAAACGGGACACAGAGGCCTTGTGCCCAGGAGCCCCGCAGGCCCCTGCACAGTGTCCCTGTCACGGTTCCCGTGTGTGGCGTGTGTCAGTGACAGCTGTGCCTCACTTGGTTGTTTCCTTTCCCTGTGTGTCCTGGGACCCCGCTCGGTGGTTGTGTCTGAAGAAGTGACCCTGCTTCTAAGGTGGCACAGGCAGGAGGAGATTCCAAAATTCTAATTTTCACCTTAAAGCTCAAATTTTATTGACAATAGATACCACTGGGTTTTTGTGGGGTTTTTTTTAAAGGCTCGCATTGTTTATTTTTAAGAAAATGCGTGCCATTTTCCATTTATTTAACCACGGGCAGTCAGTTTTTCTTTTGAGTAAGTCTGATGAGGGAGAGTTCATAAAAACAGTAGCCAGTTCATCTCACAGCTCAACCAACCACACTGGTGCTTCACTGGGAGATAAGCACCTTAGTTGGATATAGAGTTGAAGTGCTTTTTGCCTATTTCCCATTTCGTTACATAGCATATGAAAAAGATGTATGCTTTTTAAGGAATTAAAATTTTACTATTTATCAAGGATATTCTTAAGCAAAGCTTCCATTTTTCTCTTTGAGTGTGAATCTGTGGCTGTGAGACACACAGCAACTCCTGATATTTTTTTGGAGTCATTGCTTGAGTCACTTGATTCAAGCAGCCAAGACACAGCGGTTGTACCCCTCATTGCTTTTATGTTGTTGTTGTTTAGTTGCTAAGTCTTGTCCGACTGTTTGCAACCCCCTGGACTGCAGCCTACCAGCCTCATCTGTCCATGGCATTTCCCAGCATGAATACTGGAGTGGGTTGCCATTCCATTCACCAGGGATCTTCCCCACCCAGGGATCAGATCCCTGTCTCCTTCATTGGCGGATTCTTTACCCCTGAGGCACCAGGGAAGCTCCTGTTGCTTTTATATCATTAATGAAAATGCCAGTACATAGGAAAGGGCAAATAATGCCTCAGTATTCTTATGAAAATAGTTTTGACTTCATGAACTGCTGGAAGGGCCTCTGGGACCTCCCATGGTCCATGGAGCCCACTTTGAGAATCACTGCTCCCAGCTCTCAGGCTGCCTCTCTGGCATCACACTTGGCTGTGTCTTAACTTGTATGAACGGAAAGATGGTAGCTTCATGCAGCCAGGGCTGGGAGAGAAAGGGAAGCAGTAAAGTATGCAAGAACACATGTAACCATTGAAATCGCTGATTAACAATTCCTAATTACCCTGAACTGTTAATGCTTTGTCAGGAGAGTGGCCACTTGTCTTTCTTATTAAAGGGACTGATTATAAGTTCTGTTCCACAAGAACTTAGATGCAGGGAACTCCCATCCTACTTTGAATTCTCTCCTTGCTTACATTTTGTGATAAGGTGCTTCTGGCATATTCATCTAAAATGCAACACGCATGTTCTTTCTTCTCCAGTAGTGCTGAGATAGGGAACATAAAAGGCATACCTTATGTTTGAGTGCCAGTTGACACCTCTGTGGAGTTAGCTTCGTAGCAGTCTGTTGGATTTTTGCCTTGGGAATTAGGAATGAGGTTGAGGAATAACAATTTGGATGATGATGGTTACACCATCTCCTGTCCCATGTGTTCTTTTAGAACTTCACTTAGAGATGGCATCCAGGGCTCCTGCCCCTGAATTGAGTGGGTTTGTGGCTCATTGCAGTCAGTAGATGGCAGGAGAAGAGCCATGTTACTTGTGAAGCAAGAGTCCTTTGCCTTATGAGCAGCAACACTGGCCTGTGGAGCCCACATTCCCTGGTTCCCCTGTGCTGTGAGGAAGCAGCACACAACACGTGAGTGAATGGCTGTTAGATATAGCCGTGTGTCAGCCCAGCCTCAACATGGTGGGGCCGAGACCGGCCACCCGTGTGCTTCCTGAATTCCTGACCCACAGAATCTGCAAGTGGAAGAAAGCAAGTGTTGTTTTATGCCTCTGCATGTGGGGAGATTTGTCTCCTGTGTAATGCCAGACAGGTGAATGAAAAAGAAGTGGGGAAAGTAGAATGAAAAGCAAAGGAGTACAAAGGACAGTGTGGGAGGGGGTCTGGAGTGAAAGTGGAAGAGAGCCAAGGAGGGCGGCTGGGGGAGGAGTGCATGCTGGGCTGCTGTGGTACCATGGGTCACAGTAGCATCACCCATCAGGTAACAGGGCTTTAAAGCAGTGGTTGGCTCTTGTGGGTTCTAATCCTTTAAAGGGTTCTGAAATCAGTGTAGTGAGACCCAAGCAGTGTTTGAAAGAGAGAGGAAGGAAGAGAGGAAGGAAGGAAGGGAGAGGGGAAAGGAAAGAGAAAGACAGACAAGTGCTGAGTGTGGTAAGGGTATTGTTTCCAGGCACTTTTGTTTTAAGTGTCTGTGTGCTGCATTTCTCAAGTGTATTTTTAGTGTGGGACACAGAACAAAAATTTGGGGAGGTGCTGCTTTAAAGCAGCTATTAGTTGCTTAAACTAGAGTTAAATGCATTTACTCTAAGGTCAGGGACATTTATTATCTTCAGTGGAAGAACATTAGATTGGCAGGTCTTGAGGGGCAATGAGAATGGGCTGTGATGACAGATTTCTGCCAATTTATTATTTTTCATTAGAATAAGTATTAATTTGCAAGGCTTATTAATTAATAATAGGCCCGCTCTAGCTGTCTATATGAATATGTGTGCTAACAGATTTAGACTTCACCTACCTAAATCAGAATTGCTAGTAACGATTGCTCAGTTATAAACATTATTCTTAAAAATCCTTTGGAATTCAAGAGAAAGGGTTAATCTAGAGCAAAGGAGACAATGAAGTGTAAAAGTTAACACATTTTCCCCAAAAGTGCAACATTCCTTTCCAAGCTTTTTAATGTATTGATAGATTTATTTCCAATAGCTTAGTAGAAAATAAAACCCAAATGAATATAGGGTTAAAATACACCTTGGGAGTTCGTGTAAACAAGCAAATGACAAATGGGTAAATCCAATGAAACCCAAGTTAATTGTGCTTTGGAGAGAAAGCTCCTTTAACAAGATGGGCACGTACACACTCCTTATTTAAAACCGATTACCAACAAGGACCTGCTGTATAGCACAGGGAACTCTGCTCAATGTTCTGTGGCAGCCTGGATGGGAAGGGAGTTTAGGGGAGAATGGATATATGTATATACGGCCTTCTCCCTTACTGTTCACCTGAAACTGTCACAACATTGTTAGTTGGCTATACTCCAATCCAAAGTAAAAAGTTTTAAAGAATGGCCTGATGGATGAGAGCTAAGGAGGAAGCGTGGTCTTCTCAGGGCCAGGGAGGGTAGTGGCAGCTCACTGAGAGGAGAGATGGCTGCTGTAAGACATTCCTGTTTTTCAAGTGTGGGTTAAACTGTTTTTTCAAGAAGTTATACCAATTCATTATGTCATTTTTGTCAGTTCTAATGCAAATTGACGTGTATTGGAGGGGCCATAATTTTTTTTTTAAACCCACTTTTTTAGTAGGTATAATGTATTGTTGCCAGGTTGTTTGGTGTGCTTGGGTATGTGTGTATATACAAATGTATTTATTGGCCAGGGTGAGCGTTTTCTGAAGCATTGTTTTTCTGTTTATATTATACAGTGACATCTTTTATTTTGTATCTACTGGCATGGTTGCATTTTTCTACTAAAGTTGGATGACACATGTATATAGAATTGATACTCACCCTCTGTTTTATTTCATGGAAGCATGTTTTCACAGCCTGTGAGTCAACATTCCAAGACTCTCCTGAGCAGATTCTTCTTCTGCATCCCTTGGGTGTCCATTTATACATTTCCTTCCTTCTCTCTTTACAGGCTCCCATAAAGGAAAGTTATATGAGTTATGGAAAAGAGTGAGTTAGTTTGTTTGTCTCCCAGGAGGGCTTGCAGTTGAACAGAGCTCAGTGAGAGCAGTGCTTAACGAAAGCAGTGATTCCCTTGGGTTAGGTTTTATGAGATGAGAATGAGAACTTTGGAGGCAGAGAACTTTCCCTCCCATTAGGACTGGAACTTTCTGAGGGACAAAGGAGTGTATAAATGTTTTCCCTAGCTCTGGAGTCCAAGCTTGTGGCAAGAGAGAAGGCCTGGCCTTGTCCTGGACAGCTGAGCCATCCCTGACCACTTACCAAGAGCCTCAAGCTAAACAGGAAGTGCATCAAGAGCAGAAAAGAATTTTATCTGACTACTGTGTTTTCTTCTTTTTTTTCTAAGAGATTTAGTGTTAACAGTTTCTTTTAAAATCTGGTTATATTACCTAAAGAATTAAACTGAAAATAAAACAGTAGCCAAATGAGAGTGTAACCTAATTTCTCAGCTCCTAATTGAAAAACAGTATATTCATGCCTGCATGGCATGGCTCATAGCTTCATTGAGTTACTCAAGCCCCTTCGCCTTGATAAGGCTGTTATCCATGAAGGGGTATTCACTGTAGGAAAGTTCAAAATATATACAGATAAAGAAGACAAATTGCCCATAATCTCCTACCCTCCTAGAGAACTACTTGCAGCGTTCTGCCATTGCACCCCTCCCCTCATACTCAATTCTGTTTCCTACTCTCTTGTTTAACTTGTTACAAGCACAGCTCTTCAGAAGCCTCAGTTTTAATGGCTGTATAATGATTCGTGTTGTAGTTTTCTTATTTTCTCATTCACTAATTTTACATGCTAATTTTATTACCTAATCATCCAAATTACAAGTGAGAATGTTTATTAAAGCATTAGTTGCTAGTCTTGGCTCCCAGATCTGAATATGTCCTTGGAGTAGATTTCCAGAATCAGTTCATGGGTTTGAACTATTTTTCATGGCTCTTTTATACATATTACTATCTTGTTTTCTCCAAGTGTGTTCTCATTTACAGCCCACCAACAGCATATGGGAGTGCCTACTTCCCCACTTCTTGACCAGACTAAATATTTGCTATATTTTTTAAATTTGATACATAACAAAAGTTGTTCCCTTTCTGTTGTTTATAATCTTTTGTTAGTGAAATGGGACAACTTTTTATTCCTTTTTAATAAGTTTTATTTCCTTGTTCATGACTTATCTTATCTTTGTGTCCCCAACATACTTTCAAGATGCTACACAACTTAGTGACTGAACAATAAGAATAAGTTAATTGTTTATTGTTAATGAGTGGTGATACTGAATTTCAAGGGGTTCTTATTAGATTATATATACTAAGGGACCTTAAGGAGAAGGCAGTGGCAGCCCATTCTCGTACTCTTGCCTGGGAAATCCCATGGACAGAGGAGCCTGGTGGGCTGCAGTCCATGGGGTTGCTAAGAGTCAGACACGACTGAGTGACTTCACTTTCACTTTTCACTTTCATGCACTGAAGAAGGAAATGGCATCCCACTCCAGTACTCTTGCCTGGAGAATCCCATGGACGGGGGAGCTTGGTGGGCTGCAGTCCATGGGGTTGCACAGAGTCGGACACGACTGAAGCGACTCAGCAGCAGCAGCAGCAGGGACCTTAAGTACACAGTAGTTTTAAATTCTGTGAATAATAACTTGGGGCTTCCCTGATGGCTCAGCAGTAAAAAATTAACTTGTAACAGAGGAGACTTGGTTGACCCCTGGGTCAGGAGGATCCTCTGGAGAAGGAAATGCCAACCCACTCCAGTATTCTTGCCTGGAGAATCCCATGGACAGAGGAGCCTGGTGGGCTACAGTCCATGGGGTTGCAAAGAGCTGGACGTGACTGAGCAGGCACACACAAATAATAACTTTAGACAATGTTTATGGGGATTTTTTTTGTCTGATATTAATTGATAAAGACTTATATTATAGCTAAGGACAGAAAGTCTTTTACACTGAAAATAAGAAATCTGATAGGTTGCTTTAGGAGTAGACTGAAGACAGGTTTTACCTATTTGTATGTTTGTTTTAAATAAATAAATTTTACTTTTCAGAATAGCCTTAGATTTACAGAAAAAATTGTAAAGAGATACAGAAAGTTCCCCCATAACTTGCACCCAGTTTCATCTAATTTTGACATCTTAACATCATGTATGGATATGAGAATTGGACTTTAAAGAAAGCTGAGCACCGAAGAATTGATGCTTTTGAACTGTGGTATTGGAGAATACTCTTGAGAGTCCCTTGGACTGCAAGGAGATCCAGCCAGTCCATCCTAAAGAAAATCAGTCCTGAATATTCATTGGAAGGACTGATGTTGAAGCTGAAACTGCAATACTTTGGCCACCTGATGCAAAGAGCTAACTCATTTGAAAAGACCTTGATGCTGGGAAAGATTGAGGGCAGGAGGAGAAGGGGAGGACAGAGGATGAGATGGTTGGATGGCATTACTGACTCAGTGGGCATGAGTTTGAGTAAACTCCGGGAGATGGTGATGGACAGGGAGGGAGGCCTGATGTGCTGTGGTCTATGGGGTCACAAAGACTTGGACACGATTGAGTGACTGAACTGAGCTGAACATTAGTATGGTATATTTGTTATAGTTGATGATCCAATATAACACATTATTATTACCTAAACTTCTTTATACAGATTTCCCTAGTTTTTACCTGATGTCCTTTTTCTGTTATAGGTTCTTAACTGGACTCCTATGTGACATTTCATGTCTCCTTAGGCTCCTTTGTTAATCAGCTTGGGCAGTCATAACAAAATACTATAGATTGGATGGCTTGAATAACAGAATTTAATTTTCTCACAGTTCTAGAGGCTAGAAGTTCGTTAAGGTGCCAGCATGGTTGGTGTCTAGCAAGGAGTCTCTTCCTAGCTTAGAATGGCTATCTTTCTTACTGTGTCTTCACATAACAAAGAGATACCGAAAGAGAGAGAGCATGCAACCATCATGACCTTACCTAAACCTAATTTTCTCCCAGAGGTCCCATCTCCAGCTATTTTCACAGTGGGAGCAAGGGCTTCAACATACGGATTTGGGTAGGGACAAAATTCAGTCCATGGCAGCTCCTCTTGGCTGTGACAACTGGTTTTATTTTTAACGAAGAGTTCAGTTCAGTTCAGTCACTCAGTTGTGTCTGACTCTTTGCGACCCCATGAACCGCAGCACGCCAGGCCTCCCTGTCCGTCACCAACTCCCAGAGTCTACCCAAACCCATGTCTATTGAGTCAGTGATGCCATCCAACCATCTCATCCTCTGTCCTCCCCTTCTCCTCCTGTCCTCAATCTTTCCCAGCATCAGGGTCCTTTCAAATGAGTCAGCCCTTCGCATGAGGTAGCCAAAGTATTGGAGTTTCAGCTTCAACATCAGTCCTTCCAATGAACACCGAGGACTGATCTCCTTTAGGATGGACTGGTTGGATCTCCTTGCAGTCCAGGGGACTCCCAAGAGTCTTCTCCAACACCACAGTTCAAAAGCATCAATTCTTTGGTGCTCAGCTTTCTTTATAGTACAACTCTCACATCCATACATGACCACTGGAAAAACCAGAGCCTTGACTAGATGGACCTTTGTTGACAAAGTAATGTCTCTGCTTTTTAATATACTGTCTATGTTGGTCATAGCTATTTTTCCTAAATGTCCATGTGTATAAGCATTAACTTCTTTGATTTGCCCTCTTGTGATTCAGAAGCAGTGTTCAGTTAACGATTGGCATGGTTTCTAAGCAAGTTTTTTGTTTTCTTTTTTTCTTTAATTTATCTTAATTGGAGGCTGATTGCTTTACAGTATTCTGGTGGTTTTTGCCATACATTGACATGAATCAGCCACAGGTGTACATGTGTCCCCCATCCTGAACCGCCATTCCTCTAAGCAAGTTTTAATTTAGGTGTATGAACATATATTGTCTTTTCTTAAATGGCACTGCTGTGGTTCCACTGTAAGATGTGCACATCATACACAGAGGTAAATATGAGAAATTTCCATCCCAACTAGAGCACACTAGCATGGAGGACTCCTGCTGTTGGTAAATTACTCAGACCTTGTTTCAGACCTGCTTCACCCAATTGGTTGGCTCAGAATAACAGAGAAGAACAGTAGGCAGAAATGAGGAAGCAGCTGTTTTTCCAGTTGAGCGCAGAGTTGTCTGGAATAAGGTTCACTGCGCAGGTTGAAACTAATTGGCCATCATGCTGTGATGTAATTGTGGGTTTGTGGATGATAATACCTACCTAATCTGTACTTAACTAACTAGGCTTGTTAATGATCAATTCTGGTGACTTGGTGACAGGTGCAAGGCTTGGGTTTACTATATTGACTGTCTCAGGTAATGATGACTACAAGTTAGTTTTAAAAGATGAAATTTTTTAAAAATTAAAAAAGTCATATGCCAAAAGTTAATAGATGCATCTTATTAAATTAAAGAGCCCTGTGTAATATGTGTTTTACAGGAAAAGGTATTTTTTAATCTGAAAGGTTAATTACCAATTGCAGCAATTATTTTGAGTTGATTGTTTTCTTACTAATAGTTTTTTCATTAAAAAAATGAGCCCTGTGAAGTATAGTACATTTATTTCCCTTGGGAGTATCAGTATTTAGAATGTGTACTTTGGTCTACTTGGATCTTTTTTTCAGGAGACATTTATTGGAGATAAATGTTACACAGTTCACTCTCACCTAATAAGATGATAAATCACATCTCCAGAGATTTTGTGGTGTATTTACTTAATTCTTCCGATTTCAGTATAAGAAGGAATGTTTTTAAATAGAAAGTTCTTTATATTTGCTAATTTTCCCCTCCTCTTCTGCAGGATTAAATGATTTTTAGTTAAAAGTCTTGGGAGTTAAATAGTCAAGAGGACTGTTTTCCATTTACATTCAGGTTTGGTTTAAATTATGCAAAATGAAGACAGTCGGTGCTATGAATTGAAATCATTAATGCATCAATTATTCCATGATAACCAGCTGAGAACAGGCTGCAGACTACATGAGTGTTCCTTCCATTTCAACTTGGCTTCTCATTAGCTTATATGAGAGATAAAATAATTTGATTCTAATTTATCTCTCTTTAAATGGACATTGTTCCCCTCTGAATTCAAGAGGAGAGCATTTTAATTTTGCAGCTGTTTATAACACACAGGTCAAATAAATAACAAATTTTATTTCCAGCAATATATGTCTCCTTTATGATTTATATTACCATAGTTTCTTGATTCTAAGACATACTTTTTCCCCCTGCATCTTTTTAGGGCAGAATAAGCCATGAACATAATAAAGATAACATCATAAATCTGTGGGGATAATAAGGGTTATTTAGCAAATGGTACTTGAAGAAGAGTTTAACCATTTGGAAGAAACTGTTGTTGTTCAACTTATAGTTTTAATTCAGTATACCCTAAAACAATTTTCATATAGATTATGTTTAGAAGATTTTAAAAATAGCATCTAAAAAATGTCTAAGAAATTTCAGTGAGGTAAATTTTTCAAGTCTTGAGAAGAAACTTCTAAACATAAAAAATAACATAATCTCAAATGTAGGTAAAAGCAATTTTCTCTAGGTCCAAATATATTGTTAGTTAAAAGACCAAAAATATATTAGAAATATATTTGGAAAAAGAAGATCATATTTTTGTGGTAAATAGTACTAACTATAAGAAAAAGTCCATCAATAGACTGTAAACAGAAAAAAAAAGAATGCGTGACCTAATAAATGTATGACAAAAATTCATTATTGACCAAATAATGAATGTTAAAATAATGGGCTATTTTACTTATTTAACCAAGAAGACTAAAAAATTTTCACTGTTGTTAAGAGTTTGGTGAAATGAGAGTTTACATAAACTTCTGCTGGTGCTGTATCTTGGTATAAACTTTCTGAAAAGTCATTTGGTGATATGTATTGAAAGATGCAAAATGTTTATACCCTTTAATTTAGTAATTACTTTTCTAGGAAATTGTCCAAATTAGAAATAACAGTAAATACAAAAAATGATAGATGTAAACGTATTTATTGTCATAAAGTGTTGGAAAATTGGAAACCACTTAACAACCCAATAATAGGTAAATGGTTAAATGATAATGTAGTAGAATATTATATAGCCATTAAAATGCTATTTTCAGAGATTATCTTAATAGAATTGGAAGATCCTCAAGTTGAGTAGAAAGTAGAATACAATGTATTACATGTGATGTGGTTTCAATGTTTTTTTTTCCCAAACTAAGAATAGTCACAAAAAGGGCTAAGGAAAAACAGATAACAATATTATTAGTGTTATGGAATTTTATCATTTTTCTTTAACTGTTTTTTGGTCAGATTCTCTATAGTGAGCATGCATTATTTACGTGGAAAGACTTGAGTTATTAAAATATAAACAGCATATTTGCATGATCCTTAACTTTCTCATCCCTCCCAAGTTCCAGGAGGGCAGAGCTATCATCTGTCCTGTTCTCTGTGTATCCTCAGTGTCTGCAGTAGTGCTTGGTACATCATAGTTACTCAGTAAAATGTACATTTGTTGAATAAAGACACTTTGAGGTGACTAGCCCTATTAAAGATAATAGGCAAAGTGTAAGTTGAGTTACTGACCTTGTTTAGAAGTCTAGCGTGGAAAGAAATCAGATGTAAAACCTGAGTGCCGAGTAAGAAGGCAGTGTTCATTCAAATGGGCAAAGAGAAAATAACATTCAGGAGGCTTGAGAGGCAGCTCAACAATGGGGCTAGAATGGTGGAAGTGCCCCTGGGCTCATCTCATCCTCCTGAGAGACCACACGTTCCTTCATCAGATACTGAGATAAACGGACTGTGCACCGGCTACAAAGGTAGCTTTAATCACCTGTAAAACTGCAGAGATTTTATAAGCTATATTATCTGATCACAAAGTAATGGTAAGGACTTTAAAAACTAAATATGAGGGGCATCCCTGGTGGTCCAGTGGCTAAGACTCTGAGCTCCCAATGCAGGGGGCCTGGGTTCCCTGGTTGGGAAACTAGATCCCACATGCTGCCACTAAGACTTGGTGCAGCTAAATACATAAATACTTAGCGGGGGTAAAAGACTGAATATGAGTAAAAGGAAAAAAAAAAATCCTAATAATTATTCATAATCACTTGGAAATTTAAATAACTCCCTGATGAAGAGGAAATGATAATTAAAAAAAAAAAAAAAACCTTTAGAAATGAATAGCTGGAGCACTCCATATCCAACCCTTAAGTTCTTTTTATAAGAAAGTGTTTTAAAAAGCTTTAAAAGGTAAATAAATGAAGTCCTCATCTTAAACTAGAAAAGGAATCAATACAAGATTAAGGAAAGATGGAATTGGTAAAAGTAAAACTTTTTTAAAGAAAAAAATAGATAACTGGAGGGCCATATCTTTAAAAAGACAAATGGGCTAACCTGTGGCAGGCTTAATTAGGAAACTTAGAAGGAAAATTTGAAACAGTAGATATGAAAAAGATGTAAGCATAGATATGAAGGAAGCTGGATCAACTTTCAAATGGATGTATGTTTTCATAAACTTTTTTTTCGTGTATTAAGAGATAGCTTTTTTGATTCTTAAAATTTTAGATTCATGAAACCCAAAATTTCTTTATAAAAGAAAACATTATGGAACAAATAATATGGATATGTAATTTTTTACAAGTCTCTGAGTTTCCAAGAGGTATTCCAACATCAGTATTGCATCCAACCTTGTAGAATTTATTTGATGAGATCTTACCAAGTGTCAGTTTGTGAGGACTTAAATCCTGTAACTTTGGAGGGAAGATGTCCCAGTGTAGCTGACATTGCACAGATTTTTGTCTGTTTGTTTAGAACTTCTTGTTTTAGTGGCCATGTGGGACTTTAGCTCCCCAACCAAGGATCAAACCTCTCCCGCTGCTGTGGAGGCACAGGGTCTTGGCCGCTGGACCACCAGGGAAGTCCTGACATTGTGCAGATTTTGATGAGCCAGCTGATTTTACTTGGAGGGTGGCATGCATTCATTGAATGATATAAACCAAGTAACTTGAACTCTGAACAAAGGCTTGCATTGCTTCCTGTTCCTCTCCAGTGGTTTTGTGAAGTGTGATGCTCCAGCGAGTAGAGATACTTGAGGACTTGATAATGAAAGACTGTATACAGAGTCTGCCTCTCTAGCACATATTTTTATAGATGTTGAAAACGTGGTTGTCAAATGGTATTTTAAAAACTGTCAGGTGTGTGTGTTTTTCAAATGAGTTTTAAATAATTCAGTACTATGCAGGCGGTAGAAAAACGGCTTTATAAACTTGCAGTGCTCTTTTGTACTGAATATACAAGTAGAGTCTATGAATTAAAAATGAACACTATCCAATCCATCTTTTTACTAATAACCAGTGTAGTGTTGATGGAAATTCACTGTTACTGTTTTTTCTTTGTTTTTTTCCCATTTCTTCATTTTCCCATTAGAAAATTGCCTTGAAGTTATTTAAGCATAGGTATCGTGTGTGTGTGTGTGTGTGTGTGTGTGTGTGTGTGTGTGTGTGTGTGTGTGTTCTGTCGTGTCTGACTCTTTTGCGACCCCATGACTGTACCCCTCCAGGCTCCCCTGTCCATGGGATTCTCCAGACAAGAATACTGGAGTGGGTTGCCATTTCCTCCTCCAGGGGCTCTTCTCCACCCAGGGATTGAACCTGTGTCTCTTGTGTCTCCTGCACTGGCAGGCGGGTTCTTTACCACTTTGTCACCTGGGAAGCCATCATGTGTATTTATGGCGAAATAGGTTTCTAACAGGAGCAGTGTCTGGTTTGTCTATCCTGATGGCTGACTCCCGGCAGGCTCCTTCCCTTTTCTTCCCTCTTGTGTGCTGCTGACTGAGGGCTGAGGAAAGAGTCCATGTGGAAGATAGTTCACTTTGAGTAAGTGTCAGAGTCCTCAGAGCTTGCCCATGCAGACAGTTCGTGTCTGAGTAACCTTGTAGAATAGTAAAAGTCCTCTCCTTGATTCGAGAGTCTAATTGGGAGTAAAAAAGTAAGGGTCATGGATTATTATGAGTCTTCACCACATTTCTCATTGATTTATCACTGCTCTCATATTTCTCCTGATCTCATCCAGGAAAGCTCATCCCTGGAAAAAGCTAAGTGACGTGCATCATCCTGTGTACAGTTCTTCTTCCTGCCCATAAAGAATTATAGGTTTTCTGAAGGCAGAAGAATTTTCTTCATGATGGTCATTATTATGGCTCATATTTGATTTTGTTTCCCTCAGGTGTTTTGCACTAATAATAGTGGTATTAGTCATGTTCTAAAAAGATGCTTACACCTTGGAAGAAAAGCTATAACCAAACTAGACAGCATATTAAAAAGCAGAGATATTACTTGGCCAACAAAGGTCCATCTAGTCAAGGCTATGGTTTTTCCAGTAGTCATGTAAGGGTATGGATGTGAGAGTTGGACTATAAAGAAAGCTGAGCACTGAAGAATTGATCTTTTGAACTATGGTTTGGAGAAGACTCTTAAGAGTACCTTGGACAGCAAGGAGATCCAACCAGCCCATCCTAAAGGAAATCAGTCCTGAATATTCATTGGAAGGACTGATGCTGAAGCTGAAACTCCAATACTTTGGCCCCTGATGTGAAGAGCTGACTCATTTGAAAAGACCCTGATGCTGAGAAAGATTGATGGGGCGAGGAGAAGGGGATGACAGAGGAAGAGATGGTTGGATGGCATTGCCAACTCAATGGGCATGAGTTTGAGTAAACTCTGGGAGTTGGTGATGGACAGGGAGGCCTGGTGTGCTGCAGTCCGTGGGATCGCAAAGAGTCGGACATGACTAAGCAACTGAACTGAACTGAGTCATGTTCTGAAGTTGTCAGATCTCTAATCTGAGAACCTCAGAGTTAGGCATTAAATGGCTTTCATGGCAAAAGATTTAAGGTGTATTTGTCAGGATGGAAAAATGACCGTAAAGTCACAGTGGTTGAAAACACCTGTCTTTAAGCTCTTTTGCGTTGTAGCAGTTTTAGGGCAAATTTTAAAGATTTGCCCTGCTGCTGCTGCTAAGTTGCTTCAGTCGTGTCCAACTCTGTGCGACCCCATAGACGACAGCCCATCAGGCTCCACCATCCCTGGGATTCTCCAGGCAAGAACACTGGAGTGGGTTGCCATTTCCTTCTCCAAAAGATTTGCCCTAAGAAATGGTAAAAGTTCAGGTAAAATTCATAAATTCCACTTCAGTGTCTCTCTCAGTGCACCACATATGATTGCTATCAAGATTGCTATCAAATGTCTTGAGCAGACTGATGATATACTGTTTAACACACATCCTTTGTAATGGTGTTTCAGATAATACAAGACTGACTCGTTCTGAGTACAGTAGGGACCCCCTTCTTCTGAGTAAATATATTCCGAGACCCACAGTGGATGCCTGAAATCAGGGATCATGCTGTACCCTATATGAATGTTCTTCCTCTACATACATACCTAGGATAAAGCTCAACTTATAAATTAGACACAAAGTTTAATTATTGTTGTTGCTGTTGTTCAGTTGCCAAGTCACATCCAGATCTTTGCAACTCCATGGACGGCAGCATGCCAAGCTTCCCTGTCGCTCACCATCCCCTGGAGTTTGCCCACATCCACATCCATTGAATCAGTGATGCCATCCAGCTGTCTCATCCTCTGTCACCCACATCCTCCTGCTTTCAGTCTTTCCCAGCATCAAGGTCTTTCCAATAAGTTAGCTGTTCACATCAGGTGGCCAAAGTATTGGAGCTTCAGCTTCAGCATCAGTCCTTCCAATGAGTATTCAGGGTTGATTTTTTTTAGGATTGACTGGTGTGATCTCCTTACTGTCCAGTGGAGTCTCTAGAGTCTTCTTCAACACCACAGTTCAAACACATCCATTCTTCTGTGCTCAGCCTTCTTTATGGTCCAACATTCACATCCATACATAACTACCAGAAAGAGTAATGGTAATAATAATAAAATAGAACAATCACAACAATATCCTGCAATAAAAGTTATGTGAATGTGGTCTCTCAAAATACCTTATTGTACAAATTTAATATTTTTTCCATCTTAATTAAATGCTTATTACACACCATGATAGCCAACTTTTGCAGTTTGAGATGTGCCAGCAAAGCTAGCATAAGTTTTTTTCCCTTCTTCTCAATTTCATTGATAGAAGATTCATTCTTATTGCAGATTTTAGCAACCTCAGCATTCGGTTTTTCCTCCTTATTAAGTTGAAAACTTTTACCTTTTCACTTAAAGGAAACACTTTATGGCTTATCTTTGGCAGATCTGAATTGCCCTTGTACTTTGAGGCTGTTATTAAGTAAAATAAGAGTGACTTGAACACAAATCCTCCGATACCATGGCAGTTGATCTGATAACCCAGATGGCTACTCAGTATCTCCAGGCATATATGCTGGACAAAAGGATAGCTGACAGACCAAGACAGTGACAGGTTTCATCAGGCTACTCAGAGCAGCACACAAGTTAAAATCTATGAATTTTTTATTTCTAGAATTTTCCATGTAATATTTTTGGACCATGGTTGACCTTGGGTTGCTAAAACCTCAGAATGCACAATGATAGATAAGAGGACACTGTTATATTTAGCCTGGAATGACTCACGAGAGCTGTTGTTCCCTGTCCACATAGAGGTGGGCTGTGCAGCTCACGAGATGGGTGTTTCTCCTCTGCTCCATATTGTTCTAAGATCCTCTTCTGAAGTCTTCATTTTTAATGATGACTTTGACGTCTTTTGATCTATAGTCCATAGAATTTTGCATGCTGGTTTCACTTGAGTTTTCATAAGGTTCAGCTCAGAATCAGCACTTTAAAAAGAAAAAAAGATCAGATGGGGAACGGGCAGCAAAAGATCTTAGAAAACAGTAAAGAAAATTAAAACCACCTGGTGAAACAAGTCTTTTAGTAGATTTGAAGGAGGCACACATAGCTGTTTTGAAAAAGTTTGTTGAGGGGTACAAATTAGAAATCAGTAGATTAGTTCATTTTGGGGAAATGTTTTATGGGTAAAACATGATCCACTATATTGTTAGACTTGTGTTACATGAACAGTTGTATGGCTTCTGGTCACACATGTGGCGTCTTATCCTCATGTTCCTCACTGAAGATAATACATCCTACTTATGCTTTCCCAGAATTAAAAAGTCTGAGCAAAAGCAAGCAGAAGGTATATCCATCAGTGAGGAAGTACTGGGTACAGATGCGTTACTCAGTTCTCCTTTCAACACACAATTATTGAGCATCACTCCTACTTTCTCTTAGATCTCATTTTCATAACCCTGGCCCTTGGTTTTACTTTTCAAATATTCAGTTCCTCGTCTGTTATGTAGGAACTACAACAGTATGCATCTCGTGAATTTGTTGGGAGGACTAAAAAGGTAAACAGAAAAAGTCCTGAAATCAGTATCAGACTCATTGGAAAAGCTCCCACCATTTCAGTGCCTCTGAGCTGTCTTCTGTGGGTACAAGAAGAATGGCGGATGAAGCTCACACAAGTCTGAGGACATCAGAGCCCCTGAGAATGACGCCTCACTGGATAAAAGTATCCACGTATTTCAGAGAGCTCTTGAAATAGTAGGTGCTCTGTCACTCAGTTCAGTTCAGTTCAGTTCAGTCGCTCAGTCATGTCCGACTCTTTGCGACCCCATGAATTGCAGCACGCCAGGCCTCCCTGTCCATCACCATCTCCCAGAGTTCACTCAGACTCATGTCCATCGAGTCAGTGATGCCATCCAGCCATCTCATCTTGGGTCATCCCCTTCTCCTCCTGCCCCCAATCCCTCCCAGCATCAGAGTCTTTTCCAATCAGTCAACTCTTTTGCATGAGGTGGCCAAAGTACTGGAGTTTCAGCTTTAGCATCATTCCTTCCAAAGAAATCCCAGGGCTGATCTCCTTCAGAATGGACTGGTTGGATCTCAGTGTCCAAATCTTTGCAGCTCCCTGGACTATAGCCTGCCAGGCTCCTCTATCCATGGAATTTTCCAGGCGAGAATACTGGGGTGGGTTGTCATTTCCTTCTCCAGGGGATCTTCCCACCCCAGGGATTGAACCCACATCGGCCATGTCTCCTGCACTGACAGGCAGGTTCTTTACCACTAGTGCTGTCTGAGAAGCCCTTTAGAGATAGTAAATGAGTATTGAAAAATAGTGTTTCTCAATTTTAACAAGTGAGGTGAGTGGATTTTGACTCACATTTTAACACTTCCAGTGTATTAAGCATTATATGGACCACTTTTGTTTGTATTTTCTCTTTTATTTCTTCCAATGGTATTTTTATTTTCTCCCACACATAACAAATTGAGCTGTATCTAATACAAGGGTATGTGGTTGATCTAGTCACTAAGTCATGTCCTACTCTTATGACCCAATGGACTGTAGCCTGCCAGGCTCCTCTGTCCATGGGATTCTCCAGCCAAGAATACTGGAGTGGGTTGCCATTTCCTTCTCCAAATACAACTCACTGGGAATTCGTACAGTGAGTTGAACATTTGGGTTAATATTTCTTTAGTGTGGTAGCATCCTTTCTGACACTTTCATTAGAATTTTCAAGCCTTACATGTCAGGCTTTCTCACGAGACTGCAGCAGAGATGTCTGTCAGCACTGAGGTCTCATTTGAAGGCATTCCTGGGGAAGGAGCTGCTTCCATGCTTATGTAGCTTTTGAAAGAACTCAGGTCTTTGTGGGTTGTTGGACTGAGAGCTTTGCTGTCAGCTTTCAGCCAGAAGCCATCCTTAGTTCTCTGCCACTTGAATCTCTCTGTAGGTCAGCTCACCATATGGCAACTTCCTTCATCAAAGCTAGCAAGGAAGAGTCTGCTCACAAGGCAAAAATTACAGTTTTATGTCATATGATCATGGAAGCTGCATGCTTTATTCTATAGGTTAGAAGCAAGTCCCAATCCCATCCATGCTTATGAAGGAAGGGTTTATGAAGGGCATGAATACTAGGAGTCACCAAGCTCCTCTTAGAATCTGTCCACCAGAGCTTCTTTCTCAGAAAAGCTCTCTCTACACAGTGACAGGGTTGACCAACAGCTCCTGCCTTACGTCATCATAAAGTTAGTGATTCTAGAGAAAATAGAGCCACTTAACCTCCTTGTCATCCATATATGTACCTGTTCCTTTTACCAGTTAGGATTCTTGATGGAAAACAGAAATTAACTCTGGCATATTTGATCATGGAAAGACGTACTGGAGGATGACAAGCAACTCCTAGAATTGTTGAGAATAATGAAGTATTGGGCTGGGGGAAGACCTGTGAGAACTGGATGGACCCTTGTGCCATTGCCACTGCCTCACTGCACTCTCAGCACTGTCTTCTCCAGATTAGGCGTGAGCTGTGTCTCACTGGCCATGTATTGGTCCCATGTCGGTGCTCCAGCTGCCAGCAGGGGAGATGAGGGCACATCTGCCCTGCTTGGGCCTCCATCAAAGGTGGGACTGTGTATCTTCAACTGTGACAGTGCTCCTGAGATGAGCCCCTGTGGATCTCATGGCTTCATTGGGATTACGTTGTCCACCCAGATGTTCGGCCTAGTATGTTGTCTTACATAAACACATTCTACTCTAATGGGCGGTTTTCAGAACTGTGCAGCTGAGGGTTCTTTGTCCTTGTTCAACATCAACTGTGCCTCACAGGCATACCAATAAGGTGGCTACAGGAGCAGCATGTGATGTCCATGGCATGTCTGGGTCTCTAAGTCATGGGGAAGGTTGGGCATTTGTAGAATTTTGATTCAGACCAGATTTAACCACAAATGGAATTTACCTTTTCTGAAATTATAGGTTAGCTTTATGATCCAGTTTTGTTTCCCAATCTTTCTGTTGAATTTAGAGGCTCAGGGATTACCCTAGCTCTTTACTGTCTTCAATTTTGACCATGTTTATATGACTCTCTTGAATACATGGGTGCATTAGCTAAATTATCATGTTTTCCTAGGAACAAAAAACTTGTAAATCTTTTGAAGTAAGTTCACATGTTTCCTTGCACATATTTTCAAAGCTATACCTACTCTCTTGCTGCCTTTCAGGATATATTAAGACCAACTTACCAAGAAGGGAAACAGATGTCACTTCTCTGGGGGTACATTGCAGGGTAAAGAGTCTTGCCAACACTCAAAATGTTTTTCTTGTTAGCCTGCCATGCCAGCTGAAATCTCATCATTAGAATTTGAATTTTGGCTTAAGATCAGTGGGCCTCAACCCCAACACATAAAATCACCTGGGGAATTAAAAACAACATTATCAACAAGTAACCCAACAAATAGCAATGTCCAGATACCACTCGAGAACAATTCTGCAGAATTTCTGCGAGTGGTGTCCAAGGAGCTGTGACTTTGAAAATCTCTTTAAGGGACTCAGTTGAGAGCTAGGATAGAGAGCCAGTGGATTAAGACTACCACCTGGTAAGAGAAGCCTACCATTGGTGTTCTGGTATGTATCAGCGCAGTGTAGAAGTCACTGCCACAGTTCACAGCCAAGACTGTTCCTTGCTGTCCTTCTCTTCTTGTGTACCCCACAATGAACTCTCATTAATTGGGGTCATCTAAGCCAGTCTCTTCTTACAGCCTCAAAGAGCCCAACTACCATAGGGCCATGAGATTTCCAGTTATGACACTCCTTCTGAAAATACCTCTACAAGGCTGATTTGCTTCATAACAGTAGCATATGTTAAAATCAGGCTATAAACAATCCCACTTCTCTTTCATTTCACATTTACTTTCTGGAGGTGATATGCACATAACCATTCATGTGGTATCCAGAAATATTTTCGTCTGTAGTAATAGCAGATGGCAGAGCATTTTTCCTGTGCCAAGTTGCATTTACTCTGCCGCAGCACAGTGTGGAAGTGATCATGGCCTCTTTCAAATAGTCTGACTTCCCGTGTGCGTTTCAGTTGTGGTGGGAAGTTTTCTTGCGTATCACTTCAATATGTTGTAGATTTACTTGGAATCCTTGGAATGTGTACATGGTGTAGTCACATGAAAAGTACTTTGAAAAATATTTTTGAAGCTTAATGATTAAAGGTCATCAATTCAACGAACATTTCGTAAGCCTCTGCT
The DNA here is from genome assembly GCF_023091745.1 of Budorcas taxicolor. Classification (NCBI taxonomy): domain Eukaryota; kingdom Metazoa; phylum Chordata; class Mammalia; order Artiodactyla; family Bovidae; genus Budorcas; species Budorcas taxicolor. Next base: position 42,601 of record NW_026292735.1, read on the forward strand.
GTGTGCTAAGCTAGTGGTTTTCCACTAGGCTAGGTGGCGTGGTCTCCAGGAAGGCTCTTGGAAGTTTACAGGGTTGTTTTCAGGTATCATAACGATTAGTGGAGGAGTTACTGGCACTTGGTTTGTGAAGACCACAGGTACCAGCTGCCCTGCAGCCTGCAGGACTGTCCCCTTCAACAAGAATGTCCTGCACACACCACACCCCTATTCCGTTGAAAGGGCTTTTATGTAGGTGAAAAACCTGTTTATGATTATCTGAGCCTGAAACCTAATTGTGCTTTTCATGTAAACACAAAGATTTTCCTCTTTGGCATGGATTTAATAGGCAGTGACTTTTTCCAGGAAAATTGTAAATTGAATTGTAAATGTAACTTAAGAGAAGATTGTACTTTGCATTATTCAGAGTCAAAAGCCTCCTATAAAGTCATGTCACCAGTGAAACCCTGCCTGCGGTGTTTGAGTCACAGAAAGCCCATCTGTCCCCACCTGCATTTGTGAATCTCTCCATGCAGATTCCATACATAGGGGCAAACAAAGGGACCACTTTATGTGTCTTCTGGTGGTGGTATGACTGAACATTTTTTACAAAATCTTACTTAACGATTTTTGGCTGTGCCGGGTCTTCATTACTTTGTGAGGGCTTTCTCTAGTTGCGGCGAGTAGGGGCTTCTCTTGTTGGGGAGCATGGGCTCTGGGGCACGGGGCCTTCAGTAGTTGCAGTGTGGACTTGGTCATTGTGGTGCATGGACTCGGTTGCCGCACGGCTTGTGGAATCTTCCCAGGCCAGGAACTGAACCGATGTCCCCTGCATTGGCAGGTGGCTGCTAACACTGGACCACCAGGAAAGTCCCTAAACATTTGTAATTCATAGTATTTTATTGTGTGATTTAAAATTTTCTAGTGTTTACAGCTGGGGCATTGAATTGAGATTGAGTGTATGTGTTGTGTCTGTGTTTTTAAAAATGTGTGTGTAGATATGTTATTTATAAATTCCATTATAATAAAACAGAGTGAGCATTAAAGAATATTTGGGCTTGGGGGTTGTTGGGTGTGATAGGGTTCATAGCCAGTAGGTTAAGCAGCAGGGCAATGGCAGACACACCTGCAGACAAAGAAAGTTCCTTAAATGCTGGAGGAACTCAGACGATACTTCAAGAGCCAAGAAGCCACCCCTGCCTTGTCCTGAGGCAGCAGTCAGGGCTGATCAGGAAGGCTGTTTCGCTTGAGCTCAGCTAGGCAAAGGGCACAGTGCATATTAAGCTGTGCAGAGTGGAATCATAGCCTTTGCAAATGGCTTGAGCCTGGGATGGGACAGGGCTTGAGGGCAGTGCAGAGCAGATGGAGAGATTTGGGGCAAATGGAACCTACTCAACAGTGATGTGGACGGTATGGGAGAGGGAACTCAAGGAGGTATCCAGCTACATGAAGTGTCTGGTGAGGAAAAGAACACCAGCCTCACTTAGAGAATTACACTGACTCTGTAACATCTGTGCTCCAGTTAAGTGTATTGGGTTATTCATTTATTGTGTGTGTAATTTCACTTACCTGTTGCTTTCATTTAATTTGGCACAACTTCTCATTATGTTTTGAAGGAGATTTGAATAATAGCACAGCCTCTAAAGAAACTGATTAATGCTACAAAGCTAGTGATCTTGATTTCCATCTGGAAGTCAACTTAGAAACACTAGCCTGTGCCAAATGGAGGAAAGCTTTCTTAACGATTTACCGCAACAGCAACAGCAAAAATATTTGCATTTATCTACCACATCAATGAGAGAAATGTCGTCTTTCAAATGAGAGCCTTGCCCAGTTACTGTTTTCTTTATATATTTTTAAAAAATAATGACATTCTTGCCAAGGTAGCTCAGTGGTAAAGACTCTGTTTGTCAGTGCAGGAGACATAGGAAAATACAGTTTTGATCCCTGGGTCGGGAAGATAACCCTGGAGGAGGAAATGGCAAACCACTGCAGTAATTTTGCCTGGGAAATTCCGTGGACAGAGAAGCTGGCTCCAGTCCATGGGGTCGCGAAGAGTCGGACATGACTGAGCCCCCAGTAACATAGTAAAAACACTCTTTTAAGAAATTTGGAACAAAGAAGGGGGGATGTTCTTTTCCCCCATATAATTGGTTGCTCTTTCTATGTATCTCCTATTTTTAGATATGTATACGTGTATTGGGGTGTGTATAATGCATCAGAACCAGAGCTTCCCTGGTGGCTCAGACAGTAAAGATTCTGCCTGCAATGCAGGAGACCTGAGTTCGATTCCTGGGTCGAGGAGATCCCTGGAGAAGGGAATGGCTACCCCCTCCAGTATTCTTGCCTGGAGAATCCCATAGACAGAGGAGCCTCGTATGTTATATACTTAAAGATATAATGTCATGGCCCTATGTATACAGATATTCTAGGAGTCAAGTAAAGTTAAATATATGAATTTTGAGTCATTCTTCCTCTCAATTTCCAACTTGGTATCCAGATATCTAGTGAACACTCCCCTAGGTATTTCTGTTTAACTGTCTTGCAGGCATCTCAGAGTAAACACATCAAAATGGAGCTCTTAGATTCTCCCCTCTCGCTCCCCTCTTTCTCTGGTTTTACCCATCTTAGTAGGTAGGTCTCTCATCTGTCTCATTACACAAGCTAGAAGCCTAGCTTTCTCCCTTTTCCTCACCCCCTGCACTGAATGTATCAACAAATCCTTTATCTTGGCCACCAAATAGACCTCAGGCCATTCTTTTCTCTCCACGCTTACTGCTCCCACCCTCTTCCAAGCTGCTGCCTCTCACCTGAGCTACATTAGCCTCCTTCCTGGTCTGCTGACACTTGAGAGTCTGCTCAGCAGACAGAATAGATCACTCTTAAGAATCCTCCTTTTTAAACTTCTCCAATGGCCTCCCAATGTACTTATGAAATGACCCAAATTCCTCCGCATGGCACCTAAGGCCTATAGGACTTGACCTTTACCTGTTTTTCTAAATTCATCTCATGCTGAAATTCATGGTTTCCATCATCTCACTGTATTCAGCCACCTCATAGC
>NW_026292736.1:0-45546 GCF_023091745.1 Budorcas taxicolor
GAGGAGGCCCTCTCAACAGGAACGGCGAGAGGAACTCCAGGGTCGTGCCACCATTCCAAGAGTCCCCCAGATGTCTCAGTCCATTCCAGAGGAACCTCTTTTCCCTTCACCGGCTCGTCTTTCACGCCGAGGATCGACTCCCACCAAGGTGGCACGTGGCACAGCCCTGTGGGAAAGCCTCGTGGGAAAGCCTCGAGGGACAGCCTCGAGGGAAAGCCACAGATCCCTTGATCCACGTGACAGGAAGCGTGACACTACTGCTGCAGCTCGGGAGGAAAGCGCACGTGCATGCCCCCACTCGAGACGAGGCCTGACTCCCCTGGGAGACTCAGAAGCACCCCAAGATCCATGGCAACACTGGAGAGGAATCCTCAGGTTCCGGCCCCGACTCCACACAAGGACTGAGGCCCCGGCATGGACGGGAGAGGAATCCCGAGAGGTCCCCTAGCAACTCGCATGGGGACTGGCCTTTCCTGAGGCCACCAGAGCGGGTCCCTGAGGTCCCCGTCGTAACTCGAGAAGACCTGCCGCAACTCGAGAAAATCCAGGAGGTTCTCCCCTCCAGGCGAGATGAGGCCCATTTCCGCTGAGGCGTCTCGAGGCTGATCACACCTCACCTCTGGAACTTCGAAAGGGTCCTTCACACCCTTGGTGCAAATCAAGAAGTTCCCCGACCTAGCCGTCTCCACTCGAGAGGAATCACGAGGGTCCCGCCCACATCCAGAGGAGCCCCGTTTCCGCCTCGTAGCTCGAGATGAGGGATCCTTTCCCTGCTTCGTCGGGAAAGAGTTCCCGGCGTTCCCGTCGCATCTCAAGAGGAGGCCCTCTCAACAGGAACGGCGAGAGGAACTCCAGGGTCGTGCCACCATTCCAAGAGTCCCCCAGATGTCTCAGTCCATTCCAGAGGAACCTCTTTTCCCTTCACCGGCTCGTCTTTCGCGCCGAGGATCGACTCACACCAAGGTGGCACGTGGCACAGCCCTGTGGGAAAGCCTCGTGGGAAAGCCTCGAGGGACAGCCTCGAGGGAAAGCCACAGATTCCTTGATCCACGTGACAGGAAGCGTGACACTACTGCTGCAGCTCAGGAGGAAAGCGCACGTGCATGTCCCCACTCGAGACGAGGCCTGACTCCCCTGGGGAGACTCAGAAGCACCCCAAGATCCATGGCAACACTGGAGAGGAATCCTCAGGTTCCGCCCCCGACTCCACACAAGGACTGAGGCGCCGGCATGGACGGGAGAGGAATCCCGAGAGGTCCCCTAGCAACTCGCATGGGGACTGGCCTTTCCTGAGGCCACCAGAGCGGGTCCCTGAGGTCCCCGTCGTAACACGAGAAGACCTGCCGCAACTCGAGAAAATCCAGGAGGTTCTCCCCTCCAGGCGAGATGAGGCCCATTTCCGCTGAGGCGTCTCGAGGCTGATCACACCTCACCTCTGGAACTTCGAAAGGCTCCTTCACACCCTTGGTGCAAATCAAGAAGTTCCCCGACCTAGCCGTCTCCACTCGAGAGGAATCACGAGGGTCCCGCCCACATCCAGAGGAGCCCCGTTTCCGCCTCGTAGCTCGAGATGAGGGATCCTTTCCCTGCTTCGTCGGGAAAGAGTTCCCGGCGTTCCCGTCGCATCTCAAGAGGAGGCCCTCTCAACAGGAACGGCGAGAGGAACTCCAGGGTCGTGCCACCATTCCAAGAGTCCCCCAGATGTCTCAGTCCATTCCAGAGGAACCTCTTTTCCCTTCACCGGCTCGTCTTTCACGCCGAGGATCAACTCACACCAAGGTGGCACGTGGCACAGCCCTGTGGGAAAGCCTCGTGGGAAAGCCTCGAGGGACAGCCTCGAGGGAAAGCCACAGATCCCTTGATCCACGTGACAGGAAGCGTGACACTACTGCTGCAGCTCGGGAGGAAAGCGCACGTGCATGCCCCCACTCGAGACGAGGCCTGACTCCCCTGGGGAGACTCAGAAGCACCCCAAGATCCATGGCAACACTGGAGAGGAATCCTCAGGTTCCGGCCCCGACTCCACACAAGGACTGAGGCCCCGGCATGGACGGGAGAGGAATCCCGAGAGGTCCCCTAGCAACTCGCATGGGGACTGGCCTTTCCTGAGGCCACCAGAGCGGGTCCCTGAGGTCCCCGTCGTAACTCGAGAAGACCTGCCGCAACTCGAGAAAATCCAGGAGGTTCTCCCCTCCAGGCGAGATGAGGCCCATTTCCGCTGAGGCGTCTCGAGGCTGATCACACCTCACCTCTGGAACTTCGAAAGGGTCCTTCACACCCTTGGTGCAAATCAAGAAGTTCCCCGACCTAGCCGTCTCCACTCGAGAGGAATCACGAGGGTCCCGCCCACATCCAGAGGAGCCCCGTTTCCGCCTCGTAGCTCGAGATGAGGGATCCTTTCCCTGCTTCGTCGGGAAAGAGTTCCCGGCGTTCCCGTCGCATCTCAAGAGGAGGCCCTCTCAACAGGAACGGCGAGAGGAACTCCAGGTCGTGCCACCATTCCAAGAGTCCCCAGATGTCTCAGTCCATTCCAGAGGAACCTCTTTTCCCTTCACCGGCTCGTCTTTCACGCCGAGGATCGACTCCCACCAAGGTGGCACGTGGCACAGCCCTGTGGGAAAGCCTCGTGGGAAAGCCTCGAGGGACAGCCTCGAGGGAAAGCCACAGATCCCTTGATCCACGTGACAGGAAGCGTGACACTACTGCTGCAGCTCGGGAGGAAAGCGCACGTGCATGCCCCCACTCGAGACGAGGCCTGACTCCCCTGGGGAGACTCAGAAGCACCCCAAGATCCATGGCAACACTGGAGAGGAATCCTCAGGTTCCGGCCCCGACTCCACACAAGGACTGAGGCCCCGGCATGGACGGGAGAGGAATCCCGAGAGGTCCCCTAGCAACTCGCATGGGGACTGGCCTTTCCTGAGGCCACCAGAGCGGGTCCCTGAGGTCCCCGTCGTAACTCGAGAAGACCTGCCGCAACTCGAGAAAATCCAGGAGGTTCTCCCCTCCAGGCGAGATGAGGCCCATTTCCGCTGAGGCGTCTCGAGGCTGATCACACCTCACCTCTGGAACTTCGAAAGGGTCCTTCACACCCTTGGTGCAAATCAAGAAGTTCCCCGACCTAGCCGTCTCCACTCGAGAGGAATCACGAGGGTCCCGCCCACATCCAGAGGAGCCCCGTTTCCGCCTCGTAGCTCGAGATGAGGGATCCTTTCCCTGCTTCGTCGGGAAAGAGTTCCCGGCGTTCCCGTCGCATCTCAAGAGGAGGCCCTCTCAACAGGAACGGCGAGAGGAACTCCAGGGTCGTGCCACCATTCCAAGAGTCCCCCAGATGTCTCAGTCCATTCCAGAGGAACCTCTTTTCCTTCACCGGCTCGTCTTTCACGCCGAGGATCGACTCCCACCAAGGTGGCACGTGGCACAGCCCTGTGGGAAAGCCTCGTGGGAAAGCCTCGAGGGACAGCCTCGAGGGAAAGCCACAGATCCCTTGATCCACGTGACAGGAAGCGTGACACTACTGCTGCAGCTCGGGAGGAAAGCGCACGTGCATGCCCCCACTCGAGACGAGGCCTGACTCCCCTGGGAGACTCAGAAGCACCCCAAGATCCATGGCAACACTGGAGAGGAATCCTCAGGTTCCGGCCCCGACTCCACACAAGGACTGAGGCCCCGGCATGGACGGGAGAGGAATCCCGAGAGGTCCCCTAGCAACTCGCATGGGGACTGGCCTTTCCTGAGGCCACCAGAGCGGGTCCCTGAGGTCCCCGTCGTAACTCGAGAAGACCTGCCGCAACTCGAGAAAATCCAGGAGGTTCTCCCCTCCAGGCGAGATGAGGCCCATTTCCGCTGAGGCGTCTCGAGGCTGATCACACCTCACCTCTGGAACTTCGAAAGGGTCCTTCACACCCTTGGTGCAAATCAAGAATTTCCCCGACCTAGCCGTCTCCACTCGAGAGGAATCACGAGGGTCCCGCCCACATCCAGAGGAGCCCCGTTTCCGCCTCGTAGCTCGAGATGAGGGATCCTTTCCCTGCTTCGTCGGGAAAGAGTTCCCGGCGTTCCCGTCGCATCTCAAGAGGAGGCCCTCTCAACAGGAACGGCGAGAGGAACTCCAGGGTCGTGCCACCATTCCAAGAGTCCCCCAGATGTCTCAGTCCATTCCAGAGGAACCTCTTTTCCCTTCACCGGCTCGTCTTTCACGCCGAGGATCGACTCCCACCAAGGTGGCACGTGGCACAGCCCTGTGGGAAAGCCTCGTGGGAAAGCCTCGAGGGACAGCCTCGAGGGAAAGCCACAGATCCCTTGATCCACGTGACAGGAAGCGTGACACTACTGCTGCAGCTCGGGAGGAAAGCGCACGTGCATGCCCCCACTCGAGACGAGGCCTGACTCCCATGGGGAGACTCAGAAGCACCCCAAGATCCATGGCAACACTGGAGAGGAATCCTCAGGTTCCGGCCCCGACTCCACACAAGGACTGAGGCCCCGGCATGGACGGGAGAGGAATCCCGAGAGGTCCCCTAGCAACTCGCATGGGGACTGGCCTTTCCTGAGGCCACCAGAGCGGGTCCCTGAGGTCCCCGTCGTAACTCGAGAAGACCTGCCGCAACTCGAGAAAATCCAGGAGGTTCTCCCCTCCAGGCGAGATGAGGCCCATTTCCGCTGAGGCGTCTCGAGGCTGATCACACCTCACCTCTGGAACTTCGAAAGGGTCCTTCACACCCTTGGTGCAAATCAAGAAGTTCCCCGACCTAGCCGTCTCCACTCGAGAGGAATCACGAGGGTCCCGCCCACATCCAGAGGAGCCCCGTTTCCGCCTCGTAGCTCGAGATGAGGGATCCTTTCCCTGCTTCGTCGGGAAAGAGTTCCCGGCGTTCCCGTCGCATCTCAAGAGGAGGCCCTCTCAACAGGAACGGCGAGAGGAACTCCAGGGTCGTGCCACCATTCCAAGAGTCCCCCAGATGTCTCAGTCCATTCCAGAGGAACCTCTTTTCCCTTCACCGGCTCGTCTTTCGCGCCGAGGATCGACTCACACCAAGGTGGCACGTGGCACAGCCCTGTGGGAAAGCCTCGTGGGAAAGCCTCGAGGGACAGCCTCGAGGGAAAGCCACAGATTCCTTGATCCACGTGACAGGAAGCGTGACACTACTGCTGCAGCTCAGGAGGAAAGCGCACGTGCATGTCCCCACTCGAGACGAGGCCTGACTCCCCTGGGGAGACTCAGAAGCACCCCAAGATCCATGGCAACACTGGAGAGGAATCCTCAGGTTCCGGCCCCGACTCCACACAAGGACTGAGGCCCCGGCATGGACGGGAGAGGAATCCCGAGAGGTCCCCTAGCAACTCGCATGGGGACTGGCCTTTCCTGAGGCCACCAGAGCGGGTCCCTGAGGTCCCCGTCGTAACTCGAGAAGACCTGCCGCAACTCGAGAAAATCCAGGAGGTTCTCCCCTCCAGGCGAGATGAGGCCCATTTCCGCTGAGGCGTCTCGAGGCTGATCACACCTCACCTCTGGAACTTCGAAAGGGTCCTTCACACCCTTGGTGCAAATCAAGAAGTTCCCCGACCTAGCCGTCTCCACTCGAGAGGAATCACGAGGGTCCCGCCCACATCCAGAGGAGCCCCGTTTCCGCCTCGTAGCTCGAGATGAGGGATCCTTTCCCTGCTTCGTCGGGAAAGAGTTCCCGGCGTTCCCGTCGCATCTCAAGAGGAGGCCCTCTCAACAGGAACGGCGAGAGGAACTCCAGGGTCGTGCCACCATTCCAAGAGTCCCCCAGATGTCTCAGTCCATTCCAGAGGAACCTCTTTTCCCTTCACCGGCTCGTCTTTCACGCCGAGGATCGACTCACACCAAGGTGGCACGTGGCACAGCCCTGTGGGAAAGCCTCGTGGGAAAGCCTCGAGGGACAGCCTCGAGGGAAAGCCACAGATCCCTTGATCCACGTGACAGGAAGCGTGACACTACTGCTGCAGCTCGGGAGGAAAGCGCACGTGCATGCCCCCACTCGAGACGAGGCCTGACTCCCCTGGGGAGACTCAGAAGCACCCCAAGATCCATGGCAACACTGGAGAGGAATCCTCAGGTTCCGGCCCCGACTCCACACAAGGACTGAGGCCCCGGCATGGACGGGAGAGGAATCCCGAGAGGTCCCCTAGCAGCTCGCATGGGGACTGGCCTTTCCTGAGGCCACCAGAGCGGGTCCCTGAGGTCCCCGTCGTAACTCGAGAAGACCTGCCGCAACTCGAGAAAATCCAGGAGGTTCTCCCCTCCAGGCGAGATGAGGCCCATTTCCGCTGAGGCGTCTCGAGGCTGATCACACCTCACCTCTGGAACTTCGAAAGGGTCCTTCACACCCTTGGTGCAAATCAAGAAGTTCCCCGACCTAGCCGTCTCCACTCGAGAGGAATCACGAGGGTCCCGCCCACATCCAGAGGAGCCCCGTTTCCGCCTCGTAGCTCGAGATGAGGGATCCTTTCCCTGCTTCGTCGGGAAAGAGTTCCCGGCGTTCCCGTCGCATCTCAAGAGGAGGCCCTCTCAACAGGAACGGCGAGAGGAACTCCAGGGTCGTGCCACCATTCCAAGAGTCCCCCAGATGTCTCAGTCCATTCCAGAGGAACCTCTTTTCCCTTCACCGGCTCGTCTTTCACGCCGAGGATCGACTCCCACCAAGGTGGCACGTGGCACAGCCCTGTGGGAAAGCCTCGTGGGAAAGCCTCGAGGGACAGCCTCGAGGGAAAGCCACAGATCCCTTGATCCACGTGACAGGAAGCGTGACACTACTGCTGCAGCTCGGGAGGAAAGCGCACGTGCATGCCCCCACTCGAGACGAGGCCTGACTCCCCTGGGGAGACTCAGAAGCACCCCAAGATCCATGGCAACACTGGAGAGGAATCCTCAGGTTCCGGCCCCGACTCCACACAAGGACTGAGGCCCCGGCATGGACGGGAGAGGAATCCCGAGAGGTCCCCTAGCAACTCGCATGGGGACTGGCCTTTCCTGAGGCCACCAGAGCGGGTCCCTGAGGTCCCCGTCGTAACTCGAGAAGACCTGCCGCAACTCGAGAAAATCCAGGAGGTTCTCCCCTCCAGGCGAGATGAGGCCCATTTCCGCTGAGGCGTCTCGAGGCTGATCACACCTCACCTCTGGAACTTCGAAAGGGTCCTTCACACCCTTGGTGCAAATCAAGAAGTTCCCCGACCTAGCCGTCTCCACTCGAGAGGAATCACGAGGGTCCCGCCCACATCCAGAGGAGCCCCGTTTCCGCCTCGTAGCTCGAGATGAGGGATCCTTTCCCTGCTTCGTCGGGAAAGAGTTCCCGGCGTTCCCGTCGCATCTCAAGAGGAGGCCCTCTCAACAGGAACGGCGAGAGGAACTCCAGGGTCGTGCCACCATTCCAAGAGTCCCCCAGATGTCTCAGTCCATTCCAGAGGAACCTCTTTTCCCTTCACCGGCTCGTCTTTCACGCCGAGGATCGACTCCCACCAAGGTGGCACGTGGCACAGCCCTGTGGGAAAGCCTCGTGGGAAAGCCTCGAGGGACAGCCTCGAGGGAAAGCCACAGATCCCTTGATCCACGTGACAGGAAGCGTGACACTACTGCTGCAGCTCGGGAGGAAAGCGCACGTGCATGCCCCCACTCGAGACGAGGCCTGACTCCCCTGGGGAGACTCAGAAGCACCCCAAGATCCATGGCAACACTGGAGAGGAATCCTCAGGTTCCGGCCCCGACTCCACACAAGGACTGAGGCCCCGGCATGGACGGGAGAGGAATCCCGAGAGGTCCCCTAGCAACTCGCATGGGGACTGGCCTTTCCTGAGGCCACCAGAGCGGGTCCCTGAGGTCCCCGTCGTAACTCGAGAAAACCTGCCGCAACTCGAGAAAATCCAGGAGGTTCTCCCCTCCAGGCGAGATGAGGCCCATTTCCGCTGAGGCGTCTCGAGGCTGATCACACCTCACCTCTGGAACTTCGAAAGGGTCCTTCACACCCTTGGTGCAAATCAAGAAGTTCCCCGACCTAGCCGTCTCCACTCGAGAGGAATCACGAGGGTCCCGCCCACATCCAGAGGAGCCCCGTTTCCGCCTCGTAGCTCGAGATGAGGGATCCTTTCCCTGCTTCGTCGGGAAAGAGTTCCCGGCGTTCCCGTCGCATCTCAAGAGGAGGCCCTCTCAACAGGAACGGCGAGAGGAACTCCAGGGTCGTGCCACCATTCCAAGAGTCCCCCAGATGTCTCAGTCCATTCCAGAGGAACCTCTTTTCCCTTCACCGGCTCGTCTTTCGCGCCGAGGATCGACTCACACCAAGGTGGCACGTGGCACAGCCCTGTGGGAAAGCCTCGTGGGAAAGCCTCGAGGGACAGCCTCGAGGGAAAGCCACAGATTCCTTGATCCACGTGACAGGAAGCGTGACACTACTGCTGCAGCTCAGGAGGAAAGCGCACGTGCATGTCCCCACTCGAGACGAGGCCTGACTCCCCTGGGGAGACTCAGAAGCACCCCAAGATCCATGGCAACACTGGAGAGGAATCCTCAGGTTCCGCCCCCGACTCCACACAAGGACTGAGGCGCCGGCATGGACGGGAGAGGAATCCCGAGAGGTCCCCTAGCAACTCGCATGGGGACTGGCCTTTCCTGAGGCCACCAGAGCGGGTCCCTGAGGTCCCCGTCGTAACACGAGAAGACCTGCCGCAACTCGAGAAAATCCAGGAGGTTCTCCCCTCCAGGCGAGATGAGGCCCATTTCCGCTGAGGCGTCTCGAGGCTGATCACACCTCACCTCTGGAACTTCGAAAGGGTCCTTCACACCCTTGGTGCAAATCAAGAAGTTCCCCGACCTAGCCGTCTCCACTCGAGAGGAATCACGAGGGTCCCGCCCACATCCAGAGGAGCCCCGTTTCCGCCTCGTAGCTCGAGATGAGGGATCCTTTCCCTGCTTCGTCGGGAAAGAGTTCCCGGCGTTCCCGTCGCATCTCAAGAGGAGGCCCTCTCAACAGGAACGGCGAGAGGAACTCCAGGGTCGTGCCACCATTCCAAGAGTCCCCCAGATGTCTCAGTCCATTCCAGAGGAACCTCTTTTCCCTTCACCGGCTCGTCTTTCACGCCGAGGATCAACTCACACCAAGGTGGCACGTGGCACAGCCCTGTGGGAAAGCCTCGTGGGAAAGCCTCGAGGGACAGCCTCGAGGGAAAGCCACAGATCCCTTGATCCACGTGACAGGAAGCGTGACACTACTGCTGCAGCTCGGGAGGAAAGCGCACGTGCATGCCCCCACTCGAGACGAGGCCTGACTCCCCTGGGGAGACTCAGAAGCACCCCAAGATCCATGGCAACACTGGAGAGGAATCCTCAGGTTCCGGCCCCGACTCCACACAAGGACTGAGGCCCCGGCATGGACGGGAGAGGAATCCCGAGAGGTCCCCTAGCAACTCGCATGGGGACTGGCCTTTCCTGAGGCCACCAGAGCGGGTCCCTGAGGTCCCCGTCGTAACTCGAGAAGACCTGCCGCAACTCGAGAAAATCCAGGAGGTTCTCCCCTCCAGGCGAGATGAGGCCCATTTCCGCTGAGGCGTCTCGAGGCTGATCACACCTCACCTCTGGAACTTCGAAAGGGTCCTTCACACCCTTGGTGCAAATCAAGAAGTTCCCCGACCTAGCCGTCTCCACTCGAGAGGAATCACGAGGGTCCCGCCCACATCCAGAGGAGCCCCGTTTCCGCCTCGTAGCTCGAGATGAGGGATCCTTTCCCTGCTTCGTCGGGAAAGAGTTCCCGGCGTTCCCGTCGCATCTCAAGAGGAGGCCCTCTCAACAGGAACGGCGAGAGGAACTCCAGGGTCGTGCCACCATTCCAAGAGTCCCCCAGATGTCTCAGTCCATTCCAGAGGAACCTCTTTTCCCTTCACCGGCTCGTCTTTCACGCCGAGGATCGACTCACACCAAGGTGGCACGTGGCACAGCCCTGTGGGAAAGCCTCGTGGGAAAGCCTCGAGGGACAGCCTCGAGGGAAAGCCACAGATCCCTTGATCCACGTGACAGGAAGCGTGACACTACTGCTGCAGCTCGGGAGGAAAGCGCACGTGCATGCCCCCACTCGAGACGAGGCCTGACTCCCCTGGGGAGACTCAGAAGCACCCCAAGATCCATGGCAACACTGGAGAGGAATCCTCAGGTTCCGGCCCCGACTCCACACAAGGACTGAGGCCCCGGCATGGACGGGAGAGGAATCCCGAGAGGTCCCCTAGCAACTCGCATGGGGACTGGCCTTTCCTGAGGCCACCAGAGCGGGTCCCTGAGGTCCCCGTCGTAACTCGAGAAGACCTGCCGCAACTCGAGAAAATCCAGGAGGTTCTCCCCTCCAGGCGAGATGAGGCCCATTTCCGCTGAGGCGTCTCGAGGCTGATCACACCTCACCTCTGGAACTTCGAAAGGGTCCTTCACACCCTTGGTGCAAATCAAGAAGTTCCCCGACCTAGCCGTCTCCACTCGAGAGGAATCACGAGGGTCCCGCCCACATCCAGAGGAGCCCCGTTTCCGCCTCGTAGCTCGAGATGAGGGATCCTTTCCCTGCTTCGTCGGGAAAGAGTTCCCGGCGTTCCCGTCGCATCTCAAGAGGAGGCCCTCTCAACAGGAACGGCGAGAGGAACTCCAGGGTCGTGCCACCATTCCAAGAGTCCCCCAGATGTCTCAGTCCATTCCAGAGGAACCTCTTTTCCCTTCACCGGCTCGTCTTTCACGCCGAGGATCGACTCCCACCAAGGTGGCACGTGGCACAGCCCTGTGGGAAAGCCTCGTGGGAAAGCCTCGAGGGACAGCCTCGAGGGAAAGCCACAGATCCCTTGATCCACGTGACAGGAAGCGTGACACTACTGCTGCAGCTCGGGAGGAAAGCGCACGTGCATGCCCCCACTCGAGACGAGGCCTGACTCCCCTGGGGAGACTCAGAAGCACCCCAAGATCCATGGCAACACTGGAGAGGAATCCTCAGGTTCCGGCCCCGACTCCACACAAGGACTGAGGCCCCGGCATGGACGGGAGAGGAATCCCGAGAGGTCCCCTAGCAACTCGCATGGGGACTGGCCTTTCCTGAGGCCACCAGAGCGGGTCCCTGAGGTCCCCGTCGTAACTCGAGAAGACCTGCCGCAACTCGAGAAAATCCAGGAGGTTCTCCCCTCCAGGCGAGATGAGGCCCATTTCCGCTGAGGCGTCTCGAGGCTGATCACACCTCACCTCTGGAACTTCGAAAGGGTCCTTCACACCCTTGGTGCAAATCAAGAAGTTCCCCGACCTAGCCGTCTCCACTCGAGAGGAATCACGAGGGTCCCGCCCACATCCAGAGGAGCCCCGTTTCCGCCTCGTAGCTCGAGATGAGGGATCCTTTCCCTGCTTCGTCGGGAAAGAGTTCCCGGCGTTCCCGTCGCATCTCAAGAGGAGGCCCTCTCAACAGGAACGGCGAGAGGAACTCCAGGGTCGTGCCACCATTCCAAGAGTCCCCCAGATGTCTCAGTCCATTCCAGAGGAACCTCTTTTCCCTTCACCGGCTCGTCTTTCACGCCGAGGATCGACTCCCACCAAGGTGGCACGTGGCACAGCCCTGTGGGAAAGCCTCGTGGGAAAGCCTCGAGGGACAGCCTCGAGGGAAAGCCACAGATCCCTTGATCCACGTGACAGGAAGCGTGACACTACTGCTGCAGCTCGGGAGGAAAGCGCACGTGCATGCCCCCACTCGAGACGAGGCCTGACTCCCCTGGGGAGACTCAGAAGCACCCCAAGATCCATGGCAACACTGGAGAGGAATCCTCAGGTTCCGGCCCCGACTCCACACAAGGACTGAGGCCCCGGCATGGACGGGAGAGGAATCCCGAGAGGTCCCCTAGCAACTCGCATGGGGACTGGCCTTTCCTGAGGCCACCAGAGCGGGTCCCTGAGGTCCCCGTCGTAACTCGAGAAGACCTGCCGCAACTCGAGAAAATCCAGGAGGTTCTCCCCTCCAGGCGAGATGAGGCCCATTTCCGCTGAGGCGTCTCGAGGCTGATCACACCTCACCTCTGGAACTTCGAAAGGGTCCTTCACACCCTTGGTGCAAATCAAGAAGTTCCCCGACCTAGCCGTCTCCACTCGAGAGGAATCACGAGGGTCCCGCCCACATCCAGAGGAGCCCCGTTTCCGCCTCGTAGCTCGAGATGAGGGATCCTTTCCCTGCTTCGTCGGGAAAGAGTTCCCGGCGTTCCCGTCGCATCTCAAGAGGAGGCCCTCTCAACAGGAACGGCGAGAGGAACTCCAGGGTCGTGCCACCATTCCAAGAGTCCCCCAGATGTCTCAGTCCATTCCAGAGGAACCTCTTTTCCCTTCACCGGCTCGTCTTTCGCGCCGAGGATCGACTCACACCAAGGTGGCACGTGGCACAGCCCTGTGGGAAAGCCTCGTGGGAAAGCCTCGAGGGACAGCCTCGAGGGAAAGCCACAGATTCCTTGATCCACGTGACAGGAAGCGTGACACTACTGCTGCAGCTCAGGAGGAAAGCGCACGTGCATGTCCCCACTCGAGACGAGGCCTGACTCCCCTGGGGAGACTCAGAAGCACCCCAAGATCCATGGCAACACTGGAGAGGAATCCTCAGGTTCCGCCCCCGACTCCACACAAGGACTGAGGCGCCGGCATGGACGGGAGAGGAATCCCGAGAGGTCCCCTAGCAACTCGCATGGGGACTGGCCTTTCCTGAGGCCACCAGAGCGGGTCCCTGAGGTCCCCGTCGTAACACGAGAAGACCTGCCGCAACTCGAGAAAATCCAGGAGGTTCTCCCCTCCAGGCGAGATGAGGCCCATTTCCGCTGAGGCGTCTCGAGGCTGATCACACCTCACCTCTGGAACTTCGAAAGGGTCCTTCACACCCTTGGTGCAAATCAAGAAGTTCCCCGACCTAGCCGTCTCCACTCGAGAGGAATCACGAGGGTCCCGCCCACATCCAGAGGAGCCCCGTTTCCGCCTCGTAGCTCGAGATGAGGGATCCTTTCCCTGCTTCGTCGGGAAAGAGTTCCCGGCGTTCCCGTCGCATCTCAAGAGGAGGCCCTCTCAACAGGAACGGCGAGAGGAACTCCAGGGTCGTGCCACCATTCCAAGAGTCCCCCAGATGTCTCAGTCCATTCCAGAGGAACCTCTTTTCCCTTCACCGGCTCGTCTTTCACGCCGAGGATCGACTCCCACCAAGGTGGCACGTGGCACAGCCCTGTGGGAAAGCCTCGTGGGAAAGCCTCGAGGGACAGCCTCGAGGGAAAGCCACAGATCCCTTGATCCACGTGACAGGAAGCGTGACACTACTGCTGCAGCTCGGGAGGAAAGCGCACGTGCATGCCCCCACTCGAGACGAGGCCTGACTCCCCTGGGGAGACTCAGAAGCACCCCAAGATCCATGGCAACACTGGAGAGGAATCCTCAGGTTCCGGCCCCGACTCCACACAAGGACTGAGGCCCCGGCATGGACGGGAGAGGAATCCCGAGAGGTCCCCTAGCAACTCGCATGGGGACTGGCCTTTCCTGAGGCCACCAGAGCGGGTCCCTGAGGTCCCCGTCGTAACTCGAGAAGACCTGCCGCAACTCGAGAAAATCCAGGAGGTTCTCCCCTCCAGGCGAGATGAGGCCCATTTCCGCTGAGGCGTCTCGAGGCTGATCACACCTCACCTCTGGAACTTCGAAAGGGTCCTTCACACCCTTGGTGCAAATCAAGAAGTTCCCCGACCTAGCCGTCTCCACTCGAGAGGAATCACGAGGGTCCCGCCCACATCCAGAGGAGCCCCGTTTCCGCCTCGTAGGTCGAGATGAGGGATCCTTTCCCTGCTTCGTCGGGAAAGAGTTCCCGGCGTTCCCGTCGCATCTCAAGAGGAGGCCCTCTCAACAGGAACGGCGAGAGGAACTCCAGGGTCGTGCCACCATTCCAAGAGTCCCCCAGATGTCTCAGTCCATTCCAGAGGAACCTCTTTTCCCTTCACCGGCTCGTCTTTCACGCCGAGGATCGACTCACACCAAGGTGGCACGTGGCACAGCCCTGTGGGAAAGCCTCGTGGGAAAGCCTCGAGGGACAGCCTCGAGGGAAAGCCACAGATCCCTTGATCCACGTGACAGGAAGCGTGACACTACTGCTGCAGCTCGGGAGGAAAGCGCACGTGCATGCCCCCACTCGAGACGAGGCCTGACTCCCCTGGGGAGACTCAGAAGCACCCCAAGATCCATGGCAACACTGGAGAGGAATCCTCAGGTTCCGGCCCCGACTCCACACAAGGACTGAGGCCCCGGCATGGACGGGAGAGGAATCCCGAGAGGTCCCCTAGCAACTCGCATGGGGACTGGCCTTTCCTGAGGCCACCAGAGCGGGTCCCTGAGGTCCCCGTCGTAACTCGAGAAGACCTGCCGCAACTCGAGAAAATCCAGGAGGTTCTCCCCTCCAGGCGAGATGAGGCCCATTTCCGCTGAGGCGTCTCGAGGCTGATCACACCTCACCTCTGGAACTTCGAAAGGGTCCTTCACACCCTTGGTGCAAATCAAGAAGTTCCCCGCCCTAGCCGTCTCCACTCGAGAGGAATCACGAGGGTCCCGCCCACATCCAGAGGAGCCCCGTTTCCGCCTCGTAGCTCGAGATGAGGGATCCTTTCCCTGCTTCGTCGGGAAAGTGTTCCCGGCGTTCCCGTCGCATCTCAAGAGGAGGCCCTCTCAACAGGAACGGCGAGAGGAACTCCAGGGTCGTGCCACCATTCCAAGAGTCCCCCAGATGTCTCAGTCCATTCCAGAGGAACCTCTTTTCCCTTCACCGGCTCGTCTTTCGCGCCGAGGATCGACTCACACCAAGGTGGCACGTGGCACAGCCCTGTGGGAAAGCCTCGTGGGAAAGCATCGAGGGACAGCCTCGAGGGAAAGCCACAGATCCCTTGATCCACGTGACAGGAAGCGTGACACTACTGCTGCAGCTCAGGAGGAAAGCGCACGTGCATGTCCCCACTCGAGACGAGGCCTGACTCCCCTGGGGAGACTCAGAAGCACCCCAAGATCCATGGCAACACTGGAGAGGAATCCTCAGGTTCCGCCCCCGACTCCACACAAGGACTGAGGCGCCGGCATGGACGGGAGAGGAATCCCGAGAGGTCCCCTAGCAACTCGCATGGGGACTGGCCTTTCCTGAGGCCACCAGAGCGGGTCCCTGAGGTCCCCGTCGTAACTCGAGAAGACCTGCCGCAACTCGAGAAAATCCAGGAGGTTCTCCCCTCCAGGCGAGATGAGGCCCATTTCCGCTGAGGCGTCTCGAGGCTGATCACACCTCACCTCTGGAACTTCGAAAGGGTCCTTCACACCCTTGGTGCAAATCAAGAAGTTCCCCGACCTAGCCGTCTCCACTCGAGAGGAATCACGAGGGTCCCGCCCACATCCAGAGGAGCCCCGTTTCCGCCTCGTAGCTCGAGATGAGGGATCCTTTCCCTGCTTCGTCGGGAAAGAGTTCCCGGCGTTCCCGTCGCATCTCAAGAGGAGGCCCTCTCAACAGGAACGGCGAGAGGAACTCCAGGGTCGTGCCACCATTCCAAGAGTCCCCCAGATGTCTCAGTCCATTCCAGAGGAACCTCTTTTCCCTTCACCGGCTCGTCTTTCACGCCGAGGATCGACTCACACCAAGGTGGCACGTGGCACAGCCCTGTGGGAAAGCCTCGTGGGAAAGCCTCGAGGGACAGCCTCGAGGGAAAGCCACAGATCCCTTGATCCACGTGACAGGAAGCGTGACACTACTGCTGCAGCTCGGGAGGAAAGCACACGTGCATGCCCCCACTCGAGACGAGGCCTGACTCCCCTGGGGAGACTCAGAAGCACCCCAAGATCCATGGCAACACTGGAGAGGAATCCTCAGGTTCCGGCCCCGACTCCACACAAGGACTGAGGCCCCGGCATGGACGGGAGAGGAATCCCGAGAGGTCCCCTAGCAACTCGCATGGGGACTGGCCTTTCCTGAGGCCACCAGAGCGGGTCCCTGAGGTCCCCGTCGTAACTCGAGAAGACCTGCCGCAACTCGAGAAAATCCAGGAGGTTCTCCCCTCCAGGCGAGATGAGGCCCATTTCCGCTGAGGCGTCTCGAGGCTGATCACACCTCACCTCTGGAACTTCCAAAGGGTCCTTCACACCCTTGGTGCAAATCAAGAAGTTCCCCGACCTAGCCGTCTCCACTCGAGAGGAATCACGAGGGTCCCGCCCACATCCAGAGGAGCCCCGTTTCCGCCTCGTAGCTCGAGATGAGGGATCCTTTCCCTGCTTCGTCGGGAAAGAGTTCCCGGCGTTCCCGTTGCATCTCAAGAGGAGGCCCTCTCAACAGGAACGGCGAGAGGAACTCCAGGGTCGTGCCACCATTCCAAGAGTCCCCCAGATGTCTCAGTCCATTCCAGAGGAACCTCTTTTCCCTTCACCGGCTCGTCTTTCGCGCCGAGGATCGACTCACACCAAGGTGGCACGTGGCACAGCCCTGTGGGAAAGCCTCGTGGGAAAGCCTCGAGGGACAGCCTCGAGGGAAAGCCACAGATCCCTTGATCCACGTGACAGGAAGCGTGACACTACTGCTGCAGCTCAGGAGGAAAGCGCACGTGCATATCCCCACTCGAGACGAGGCCTGACTCCCCTGGGAGACTCAGAAGCACCCCAAGATCCATGGCAACACTGGAGAGGAATCCTCAGGTTCCGCCCCCGACTCCACACAAGGACTGAGGCGCCGGCATGGACGGGAGAGGAATCCCGAGAGGTCCCCTAGCAACTCGCATGGGGACTGGCCTTTCCTGAGGCCACCAGAGCGGGTCCCTGAGGTCCCCGTCGTAACTCGAGAAGACCTGCCGCAACTCGAGAAAATCCAGGAGGTTCTCCCCTCCAGGCGAGATGAGGCCCATTTCCGCTGAGGCGTCTCGAGGCTGATCACACCTCACCTCTGGAACTTCGAAAGGGTCCTTCACACCCTTGGTGCAAATCAAGAAGTTCCCCGACCTAGCCGTCTCCACTCGAGAGGAATCACGAGGGTCCCGCCCACATCCAGAGGAGCCCCGTTTCCGCCTCGTAGCTCGAGATGAGGGATCCTTTCCCTGCTTCGTCGGGAAAGAGTTCCCGGCGTTCCCGTCGCATCTCAAGAGGAGGCCCTCTCAACAGGAACGGCGAGAGGAACTCCAGGGTCGTGCCACCATTCCAAGAGTCCCCCAGATGTCTCAGTCCATTCCAGAGGAACCTCTTTTCCCTTCACCGGCTCGTCTTTCACGCCGAGGATCGACTCCCACCAAGGTGGCACGTGGCACAGCCCTGTGGGAAAGCCTCGTGGGAAAGCCTCGAGGGATAGCCTCGAGGGAAAGCCACAGATCCCTTGATCCACGTGACAGGAAGCGTGACACTACTGCTGCAGCTCGGGAGGAAAGCGCACGTGCATGCCCCCACTCGAGACGAGGCCTGACTCCCCTGGGGAGACTCAGAAGCACCCCAAGATCCATGGCAACACTGGAGAGGAATCCTCAGGTTCCGCCCCCGACTCCACACAAGGACTGAGGCGCCGGCATGGACGGGAGAGGAATCCCGAGAGGTCCCCTAGCAACTCGCATGGGGACTGGCCTTTCCTGAGGCCACCAGAGCGGGTCCCTGAGGTCCCCGTCGTAACTCGAGAAGACCTGCCGCAACTCGAGAAAATCCAGGAGGTTCTCCCCTCCAGGCGAGATGAGGCCCATTTCCGCTGAGGCGTCTCGAGGCTGATCACACCTCACCTCTGGAACTTCGAAAGGGTCCTTCACACCCTTGGTGCAAATCAAGAAGTTCCCCGACCTAGCCGTCTCCACTCGAGAGGAATCACGAGGGTCCCGCCCACATCCAGAGGAGCCCCGTTTCCGCCTCGTAGCTCGAGATGAGGGATCCTTTCCCTGCTTCGTCGGGAAAGAGTTCCCGGCGTTCCCGTCGCATCTCAAGAGGAGGCCCTCTCAACAGGAACGGCGAGAGGAACTCCAGGGTCGTGCCACCATTCCAAGAGTCCCCCAGATGTCTCAGTCCATTCCAGAGGAACCTCTTTTCCCTTCACCGGCTCGTCTTTCACGCCGAGGATCGACTCACACCAAGGTGGCACGTGGCACAGCCCTGTGGGAAAGCCTCGTGGGAAAGCCTCGAGGGACAGCCTCGAGGGAAAGCCACAGATCCCTTGATCCACGTGACAGGAAGCGTGACACTACTGCTGCAGCTCGGGAGGAAAGCGCACGTGCATGCCCCCACTCGAGACGAGGCCTGACTCCCCTGGGGAGACTCAGAAGCACCCCAAGATCCATGGCAACACTGGAGAGGAATCCTCAGGTTCCGGCCCCGACTCCACACAAGGACTGAGGCCCCGGCATGGACGGGAGAGGAATCCCGAGAGGTCCCCTAGCAACTCGCATGGGGACTGGCCTTTCCTGAGGCCACCAGAGCGGGTCCCTGAGGTCCCCGTCGTAACTCGAGAAGACCTGCCGCAACTCGAGAAAATCCAGGAGGTTCTCCCCTCCAGGCGAGATGAGGCCCATTTCCGCTGAGGCGTCTCGAGGCTGATCACACCTCACCTCTGGAACTTCGAAAGGGTCCTTCACACCCTTGGTGCAAATCAAGAAGTTCCCCGACCTAGCCGTCTCCACTCGAGAGGAATCACGAGGGTCCCGCCCACATCCAGAGGAGCCCCGTTTCCGCCTCGTAGCTCGAGATGAGGGATCCTTTCCCTGCTTCGTCGGGAAAGAGTTCCCGGCGTTCCCGTCGCATCTCAAGAGGAGGCCCTCTCAACAGGAACGGCGAGAGGAACTCCAGGGTCGTGCCACCATTCCAAGAGTCCCCCAGATGTCTCAGTCCATTCCAGAGGAACCTCTTTTCCCTTCACCGGCTCGTCTTTCACGCCGAGGATCGACTCCCACCAAGGTGGCACGTGGCACAGCCCTGTGGGAAAGCCTCGTGGGAAAGCCTCGAGGGACAGCCTCGAGGGAAAGCCACAGATCCCTTGATCCACGTGACAGGAAGCGTGACACTACTGCTGCAGCTCGGGAGGAAAGCGCACGTGCATGCCCCCACTCGAGACGAGGCCTGACTCCCCTGGGGAGACTCAGAAGCACCCCAAGATCCATGGCAACACTGGAGAGGAATCCTCAGGTTCCGGCCCCGACTCCACACAAGGACTGAGGCCCCGGCATGGACGGGAGAGGAATCCCGAGAGGTCCCCTAGCAACTCGCATGGGGACTGGCCTTTCCTGAGGCCACCAGAGCGGGTCCCTTAGGTCCCCGTCATAACTCGAGAAGACCTGCCGCAACTCGAGAAAATCCAGGAGGTTCTCCCCTCCAGGCGAGATGAGGCCCATTTCCGCTGAGGCGTCTCGAGGCTGATCACACCTCACCTCTGGAACTTCGAAAGGGTCCTTCACACCCTTGGTGCAAATCAAGAAGTTCCCCGACCTAGCCGTCTCCACTCGAGAGGAATCACGAGGGTCCCGCCCACATCCAGAGGAGCCCCGTTTCCGCCTCGTAGCTCGAGATGAGGGATCCTTTCCCTGCTTCGTCGGGAAAGAGTTCCCGGCGTTCCCGTCGCATCTCAAGAGGAGGCCCTCTCAACAGGAACGGCGAGAGGAACTCCAGGGTCGTGCCACCATTCCAAGAGTCCCCCAGATGTCTCAGTCCATTCCAGAGGAACCTCTTTTCCCTTCACCGGCTCGTCTTTCGCGCCGAGGATCGACTCACACCAAGGTGGCACGTGGCACAGCCCTGTGGGAAAGCCTCGTGGGAAAGCCTCGAGGGACAGCCTCGAGGGAAAGCCACAGATCCCTTGATCCACGTGACAGGAAGCGTGACACTACTGCTGCAGCTCAGGAGGAAAGCGCACGTGCATGTCCCCACTCGAGACGAGGCCTGACTCCCCTGGGGAGACTCAGAAGCACCCCAAGATCCATGGCAACACTGGAGAGGAATCCTCAGGTTCCGCCCCCGACTCCACACAAGGACTGAGGCGCCGGCATGGACGGGAGAGGAATCCCGAGAGGTCCCCTAGCAACTCGCATGGGGACTGGCCTTTCCTGAGGCCACCAGAGCGGGTCCCTGAGGTCCCCGTCGTAACTCGAGAAGACCTGCCGCAACTCGAGAAAATCCAGGAGGTTCTCCCCTCCAGGCGAGATGAGGCCCATTTCCGCTGAGGCGTCTCGAGGCTGATCACACCTCACCTCTGGAACTTCGAAAGGGTCCTTCACACCCTTGGTGCAAATCAAGAAGTTCCCCGACCTAGCCGTCTCCACTCGAGAGGAATCACGAGGGTCCCGCCCACATCCAGAGGAGCCCCGTTTCCGCCTCGTAGCTCGAGATGAGGGATCCTTTCCCTGCTTCGTCGGGAAAGAGTTCCCGGCGTTCCCGTCGCATCTCAAGAGGAGGCCCTCTCAACAGGAACGGCGAGAGGAACTCCAGGGTCGTGCCACCATTCCAAGAGTCCCCCAGATGTCTCAGTCCATTCCAGAGGAACCTCTTTTCCCTTCACCGGCTCGTCTTTCACGCCGAGGATCGACTCACACCAAGGTGGCACGTGGCACAGCCCTGTGGGAAAGCCTCGTGGGAAAGCCTCGAGGGACAGCCTCGAGGGAAAGCCACAGATCCCTTGATCCACGTGACAGGAAGCGTGACACTACTGCTGCAGCTCGGGAGGAAAGCGCACGTGCATGCCCCCACTCGAGACGAGGCCTGACTCCCCTGGGGAGACTCAGAAGCACCCCAAGATCCATGGCAACACTGGAGAGGAATCCTCAGGTTCCGGCCCCGACTCCACACAAGGACTGAGGCCCCGGCATGGACGGGAGAGGAATCCCGAGAGGTCCCCTAGCAACTCGCATGGGGACTGGCCTTTCCTGAGGCCACCAGAGCGGGTCCCTGAGGTCCCCGTCGTAACTCGAGAAGACCTGCCGCAACTCGAGAAAATCCAGGAGGTTCTCCCCTCCAGGCGAGATGAGGC
This sequence comes from Budorcas taxicolor, assembly GCF_023091745.1. Lineage (NCBI taxonomy): Eukaryota > Metazoa > Chordata > Mammalia > Artiodactyla > Bovidae > Budorcas > Budorcas taxicolor. The sequence continues at coordinate 20,973 of NW_026292736.1, forward strand.
CCATTTCCGCTGAGGCGTCTCGAGGCTGATCACACCTCACCTCTGGAACTTCGAAAGGGTCCTTCACACCCTTGGTGCAAATCAAGAAGTTCCCCGACCTAGCCGTCTCCACTCGAGAGGAATCACGAGGGTCCCGCCCACATCCAGAGGAGCCCCGTTTCCGCCTCGTAGCTCGAGATGAGGGATCCTTTCCCTGCTTCGTCGGGAAAGAGTTCCCGGCGTTCCCGTCGCATCTCAAGAGGAGGCCCTCTCAACAGGAACGGCGAGAGGAACTCCAGGGTCGTGCCACCATTCCAAGAGTCCCCCAGATGTCTCAGTCCATTCCAGAGGAACCTCTTTTCCCTTCACCGGCTCGTCTTTCACGCCGAGGATCGACTCACACCAAGGTGGCACGTGGCACAGCCCTGTGGGAAAGCCTCGTGGGAAAGCCTCGAGGGACAGCCTCGAGGGAAAGCCACAGATCCCTTGATCCACGTGACAGGAAGCGTGACACTACTGCTGCAGCTCGGGAGGAAAGCGCACGTGCATGCCCCCACTCGAGACGAGGCCTGACTCCCCTGGGGAGACTCAGAAGCACCCCAAGATCCATGGCAACACTGGAGAGGAATCCTCAGGTTCCGGCCCCGACTCCACACAAGGACTGAGGCCCCGGCATGGACGGGAGAGGAATCCCGAGAGGTCCCCTAGCAACTCGCATGGGGACTGGCCTTTCCTGAGGCCACCAGAGCGGGTCCCTGAGGTCCCCGTCGTAACTCGAGAAGACCTGCCGCAACTCGAGAAAATCCAGGAGGTTCTCCCCTCCAGGCGAGATGAGGCCCATTTCCGCTGAGGCGTCTCGAGGCTGATCACACCTCACCTCTGGAACTTCGAAAGGGTCCTTCACACCCTTGGTGCAAATCAAGAAGTTCCCCGACCTAGCCGTCTCCACTCGAGAGGAATCACGAGGGTCCCGCCCACATCCAGAGGAGCCCCGTTTCCGCCTCGTAGCTCGAGATGAGGGATCCTTTCCCTGCTTCGTCGGGAAAGAGTTCCCGGCGTTCCCGTCGCATCTCAAGAGGAGGCCCTCTCAACAGGAACGGCGAGAGGAACTCCAGGGTCGTGCCACCATTCCAAGAGTCCCCCAGATGTCTCAGTCCATTCCAGAGGAACCTCTTTTCCCTTCACCGGCTCGTCTTTCGCGCCGAGGATCGACTCCCAACAAGGTGGCACGTGGCACAGCCCTGTGGGAAAGCCTCGTGGGAAAGCCTCGAGGGACAGCCTCGAGGGAAAGCCACAGATCCCTTGATCCACGTGACAGGAAGCGTGACACTACTGCTGCAGCTCAGGAGGAAAGCGCACGTGCATGTCCCCACTCGAGACGAGGCCTGACTCCCCTGGGGAGACTCAGAAGCACCCCAAGATCCATGGCAACACTGGAGAGGAATCCTCAGGTTCCGCCCCCGACTCCACACAAGGACTGAGGCGCCGGCATGGACGGGAGAGGAATCCCGAGAGGTCCCCTAGCAACTCGCATGGGGACTGGCCTTTCCTGAGGCCACCAGAGCGGGTCCCTGAGGTCCCCGTCGTAACTCGAGAAGACCTGCCGCAACTCGAGAAAATCCAGGAGGTTCTCCCCTCCAGGCGAGATGAGGCCCATTTCCGCTGAGGCGTCTCGAGGCTGATCACACCTCACCTCTGGAACTTCGAAAGGGTCCTTCACACCCTTGGTGCAAATCAAGAAGTTCCCCGACCTAGCCGTCTCCACTCGAGAGGAATCACGAGGGTCCCGCCCACATCCAGAGGAGCCCCGTTTCCGCCTCGTAGCTCGAGATGAGGGATCCTTTCCCTGCTTCGTCGGGAAAGAGTTCCCAGCGTTCCCGTCGCATCTCAAGAGGAGGCCCTCTCAACAGGAACGGCGAGAGGAACTCCAGGGTCGTGCCACCATTCCAAGAGTCCCCCAGATGTCTCAGTCCATTCCAGAGGAACCTCTTTTCCCTTCACCGGCTCGTCTTTCACGCCGAGGATCGACTCACACCAAGGTGGCACGTGGCACAGCCCTGTGGGAAAGCCTCGTGGGAAAGCCTCGAGGGACAGCCTCGAGGGAAAGCCACAGATCCCTTGATCCACGTGACAGGAAGCGTGACACTACTGCTGCAGCTCGGGAGGAAAGCGCACGTGCATGCCCCCACTCGAGACGAGGCCTGACTCCCCTGGGGAGACTCAGAAGCACCCCAAGATCCATGGCAACACTGGAGAGGAATCCTCAGGTTCCGGCCCCGACTCCACACAAGGACTGAGGCCCCGGCATGGACGGGAGAGGAATCCCGAGAGGTCCCCTAGCAACTCGCATGGGGACTGGCCTTTCCTGAGGCCACCAGAGCGGGTCCCTGAGGTCCCCGTCGTAACTCGAGAAGACCTGCCGCAACTCGAGAAAATCCAGGAGGTTCTCCCCTCCAGGCGAGATGAGGCCCATTTCCGCTGAGGCGTCTCGAGGCTGATCACACCTCACCTCTGGAACTTCGAAAGGGTCCTTCACACCCTTGGTGCAAATCAAGAAGTTCCCCGACCTAGCCGTCTCCACTCGAGAGGAATCACGAGGGTCCCGCCCACATCCAGAGGAGCCCCGTTTCCGCCTCGTAGCTCGAGATGAGGGATCCTTTCCCTGCTTCGTCGGGAAAGAGTTCCCGGCGTTCCCGTCGCATCTCAAGAGGAGGCCCTCTCAACAGGAACGGCGAGAGGAACTCCAGGGTCGTGCCACCATTCCAAGAGTCCCCCAGATGTCTCAGTCCATTCCAGAGGAACCTCTTTTCCCTTCACCGGCTCGTCTTTCACGCCGAGGATCGACTCACACCAAGGTGGCACGTGGCACAGCCCTGTGGGAAAGCCTCGTGGGAAAGCCTCGAGGGATAGCCTCGAGGGAAAGCCACAGATCCCTTGATCCACGTGACAGGAAGCGTGACACTACTGCTGCAGCTCGGGAGGAAAGCGCACGTGCATGCCCCCACTCGAGACGAGGCCTGACTCCCCTGGGGAGACTCAGAAGCACCCCAAGATCCATGGCAACACTGGAGAGGAATCCTCAGGTTCCGGTCCCGACTCCACACAAGGACTGAGGCCCCGGCATGGACGGGAGAGGAATCCCGAGAGGTCCCCTAGCAACTCGCATGGGGACTGGCCTTTCCTGAGGCCACCAGAGCGGGTCCCTGAGGTCCCCGTCGTAACTCGAGAAGACCTGCCGCAACTCGAGAAAATCCAGGAGGTTCTCCCCTCCAGGCGAGATGAGGCCCATTTCCGCTGAGGCGTCTCGAGGCTGATCACACCTCACCTCTGGAACTTCGAAAGGGTCCTTCACACCCTTGGTGCAAATCAAGAAGTTCCCCGACCTAGCCGTCTCCACTCGAGAGGAATCACGAGGGTCCCGCCCACATCCAGAGGAGCCCCGTTTCCGCCTCGTAGGTCGAGATGAGGGATCCTTTCCCTGCTTCGTCGGGAAAGAGTTCCCGGCGTTCCCGTCGCATCTCAAGAGGAGGCCCTCTCAACAGAACGGCGAGAGGAACTCCAGGGTCGTGCCACCATTCCAAGAGTCCCCCAGATGTCTCAGTCCATTCCAGAGGAACCTCTTTTCCCTTCACCGGCTCGTCTTTCACGCCGAGGATCGACTCCCACCAAGGTGGCACGTGGCACAGCCCTGTGGGAAAGCCTCGTGGGAAAGCCTCGAGGGACAGCCTCGAGGGAAAGCCACAGATCCCTTGATCCACGTGACAGGAAGCGTGACACTACTGCTGCAGCTCGGGAGGAAAGCGCACGTGCATGCCCCCACTCGAGACGTGGCCTGACTCCCCTGGGGAGACTCAGGAGCACCCCAAGATCCATGGCAACACTGGAGAGGAATCCTCAGGTTCCGGCCCCGACTCCACACAAGGACTGAGGCCCCGGCATGGACGGGAGAGGAATCCCGAGAGGTCCCCTAGCAACTCGCATGGGGACTGGCCTTTCCTGAGGCCACCAGAGCGGGTCCCTGAGGTCCCCGTCGTAACTCGAGAAGACCTGCCGCAACTCGAGAAAATCCAGGAGGTTCTCCCCTCCAGGCGAGATGAGGCCCATTTCCGCTGAGGCGTCTCGAGGCTGATCACACCTCACCTCTGGAACTTCGAAAGGGTCCTTCACACCCTTGGTGCAAATCAAGAAGTTCCCCGACCTAGCCGTCTCCACTCGAGAGGAATCACGAGGGTCCCGCCCACATCCAGAGGAGCCCCGTTTCCGCCTCGTAGCTCGAGATGAGGGATCCTTTCCCTGCTTCGTCGGGAAAGAGTTCCCGGCGTTCCCGTCGCATCTCAAGAGGAGGCCCTCTCAACAGGAACGGCGAGAGGAACTCCAGGGTCGTGCCACCATTCCAAGAGTCCCCCAGATGTCTCAGTCCATTCCAGAGGAACCTCTTTTCCCTTCACCGGCTCGTCTTTCACGCCGAGGATCGACTCCCACCAAGGTGGCACGTGGCACAGCCCTGTGGGAAAGCCTCGTGGGAAAGCCTCGAGGGACAGCCTCGAGGGAAAGCCACAGATCCCTTGATCCACGTGACAGGAAGCGTGACACTACTGCTGCAGCTCGGGAGGAAAGCGCACGTGCATGCCCCCACTCGAGACGAGGCCTGACTCCCCTGGGGAGACTCAGAAGCACCCCAAGATCCATGGCAACACTGGAGAGGAATCCTCAGGTTCCGGCCCCGACTCCACACAAGGACTGAGGCCCCGGCATGGACGGGAGAGGAATCCCGAGAGGTCCCCTAGCAACTCGCATGGGGACTGGCCTTTCCTGAGGCCACCAGAGCGGGTCCCTGAGGTCCCCGTCGTAACTCGAGAAGACCTGCCGCAACTCGAGAAAATCCAGGAGGTTCTCCCCTCCAGGCGAGATGAGGCCCATTTCCGCTGAGGCGTCTCGAGGCTGATCACACCTCACCTCTGGAACTTCGAAAGGGTCCTTCACACCCTTGGTGCAAATCAAGAAGTTCCCCGACCTAGCCGTCTCCACTCGAGAGGAATCACGAGGGTCCCGCCCACATCCAGAGGAGCCCCGTTTCCGCCTCGTAGCTCGAGATGAGGGATCCTTTCCCTGCTTCGTCGGGAAAGAGTTCCCGGCGTTCCCGTCGCATCTCAAGAGGAGGCCCTCTCAACAGGAACGGCGAGAGGAACTCCAGGGTCGTGCCACCATTCCAAGAGTCCCCCAGATGTCTCAGTCCATTCCAGAGGAACCTCTTTTCCCTTCACCGGCTCGTCTTTCACGCCGAGGATCGACTCACACCAAGGTGGCACGTGGCACAGCCCTGTGGGAAAGCCTCGTGGGAAAGCCTCGAGGGACAGCCTCGAGGGAAAGCCACAGATCCCTTGATCCACGTGACAGGAAGCGTGACACTACTGCTGCAGCTCGGGAGGAAAGCGCACGTGCATGCCCCCACTCGAGACGAGGCCTGACTCCCCTGGGGAGACTCAGAAGCACCCCAAGATCCATGGCAACACTGGAGAGGAATCCTCAGGTTCCGGCCCCGACTCCACACAAGGACTGAGGCCCCGGCATGGACGGAAGAGGAATCCCGAGAGGTCCCCTAGCAACTCGCATGGGGACTGGCCTTTCCTGAGGCCAACAGAGCGGGTCCCTGAGGTCCCCGTCGTAACTCGAGAAGACCTGCCGCAACTCGAGAAAATCCAGGAGGTTCTCCCCTCCAGGCGAGATGAGGCCCCTTTCCGCTGAGGCGTCTCGAGGCTGATCACACCTCACCTCTGGAACTTCGAAAGGGTCCTTCACACCCTTGGTGCAAATCAAGAAGTTCCCTGACCTAGCCGTCTCCACTCGAGAGGAATCACGAGGGTCCCGCCCACATCCAGAGGAGCCCCGTTTCCGCCTCGTAGCTCGAGATGAGGGATCCTTTCCCTGCTTCGTCGGGAAAGAGTTCCCGGCGTTCCCGTCGCATCTCAAGAGGAGGCCCTCTCAACAGGAACGGCGAGAGGAACTCCAGGGTCGTGCCACCATTCCAAGAGTCCCCCAGATGTCTCAGTCCATTCCAGAGGAACCTCTTTTCCCTTCACCGGCTCGTCTTTCACGCCGAGGATCGACTCACACCAAGGTGGCACGTGGCACAGCCCTGTGGGAAAGCCTCGTGGGAAAGCCTCGAGGGACAGCCTCGAGGGAAAGCCACAGATCCCTTGATCCACGTGACAGGAAGCGTGACACTACTGCTGCAGCTCGGGAGGAAAGCGCACGTGCATGCCCCCACTCGAGACGAGGCCTGACTCCCCTGGGGAGACTCAGAAGCACCCCAAGATCCATGGCAACACTGGAGAGGAATCCTCAGGTTCCGGCCCCGACTCCACACAAGGACTGAGGCCCCGGCATGGACGGGAGAGGAATCCCGAGAGGTCCCCTAGCAACTCGCATGGGGACTGGCCTTTCCTGAGGCCACCAGAGCGGGTCCCTGAGGTCCCCGTCGTAACTCGAGAAGACCTGCCGCAACTCGAGAAAATCCAGGAGGTTCTCCCCTCCAGGCGAGATGAGGCCCATTTCCGCTGAGGCGTCTCGAGGCTGATCACACCTCACCTCTGGAACTTCGAAAGGGTCCTTCACACCCTTGGTGCAAATCAAGAAGTTCCCCGACCTAGCCGTCTCCACTCGAGAGGAATCACGAGGGTCCCGCCCACATCCAGAGGAGCCCCGTTTCCGCCTCGTAGCTCGAGATGAGGGATCCTTTCCCTGCTTCGTCGGGAAAGAGTTCCCGGCGTTCCCGTCGCATCTCAAGAGGAGGCCCTCTCAACAGGAACGGCGAGAGGAACTCCAGGGTCGTGCCACCATTCCAAGAGTCCCCCAGATGTCTCAGTCCATTCCAGAGGAACCTCTTTTCCCTTCACCGGCTCGTCTTTCGCGCCGAGGATCGACTCACACCAAGGTGGCACGTGGCACAGCCCTGTGGGAAAGCCTCGTGGGAAAGCCTCGAGGGACAGCCTCGAGGGAAAGCCACAGATCCCTTGATCCACGTGACAGGAAGCGTGACACTACTGCTGCAGCTCGGGAGGAAAGCGCACGTGCATGCCCCCACTCGAGACGAGGCCTGACTCCCCTGGGGAGACTCAGAAGCACCCCAAGATCCATGGCAACACTGGAGAGGAATCCTCAGGTTCCAGCCCCGACTCCCCACAAGGACTGAGGCCCCGGCATGGAAGGGAGAGGGATCCCGAGAGGTCCCCTAGCAACTCGCATGGGGACTGGCCTTTCCTGAGGCCACCAGAGCGGGTCCCTGAGGTCCCCGTCGTAACTCGAGAAGACCTGCCGCAACTCGAGAAAATCCAGGAGGTTCTCCCCTCCAGGCGAGATGAGGCCCATTTCCGCTGAGGCGTCTCGAGGCTGATCACACCTCACCTCTGGAATTTCGAAAGGGTCCTTAACACCCTGGGTGCAAATCAAGAAGTTCCCCGACCTAGCCGTCTCCACTCGAGAGGAATCACGAGGGTCCCGCCCACATCCAGAGGAGCCCCGTTTCCTCCTCGTAGCTCGAGATGAGGGATCCTTTCCCTGCTTCGTCGGGAAAGAGTTCCCGGCGTTCCCGTCGCATGTGAAGATGAGGCCCTCTCAACAGGAACGGCGAGAGGAACTCCAGGGTCGTGCCACCATTCCAAGAGTCCCCCAGATGTCTCAGTCCATTCCAGAGGAACCTCTTTTCCCTTCACCGGCTCGTCTTTCACGTCGAGGATCGACTCACACCAAGGTGGCACGTGGCACAGCCCTGTGGGAAAGCCTCGTGGGAAAGCCTCGAGGGACAGCCTCGAGGGAAAGCCACAGATCCCTTGATCCACGTGACAGGAAGCGTGACACTACTGCTGCAGCTCGGGAGGAAAGCGCACGTGCATGCCCCCACTCGAGACGAGGCCTGACTCCCCTGGGGAGACTCAGAAGCACCCCAAGATCCATGGCAACACTGGAGAGGAATCCTCAGGTTCCAGCCCCGACTCCCCACAAGGACTGAGGCCCCGGCATGGACGGGAGAGGGATCCCGAGAGGTCCCCTAGCAACTCGCATGGGGACTGGCCTTTCCTGAGGCCACCAGAGCGGGTCCCTGAGGTCCCCGTCGTAACTCGAGAAGACCTGCCGCAACTCGAGAAAATCCAGGAGGTTCTCCCCTCCAGGCGAGATGAGGCCCATTTCCGCTGAGGCGTCTCGAGGCTGATCACACCTCACCTCTGGAACTTCGAAAGGGTCCTTCACACCCTTGGTGCAAATCAAGAAGTTCCCTGACCTAGCCGTCTCCACTCGAGAGGAATCACGAGGGTCCCGCCCACATCCAGAGGAGCCCCGTTTCCGCCTCGTAGCTCGAGATGAGGGATCCTTTCCCTGCTTCGTCGGGAAAGAGTTCCCGGCGTTCCCGTCGCATCTCAAGAGGAGGCCCTCTCAACAGGAACGGCGAGAGGAACTCCAGGGTCGTGCCACCATTCCAAGAGTCCCCCAGATGTCTCAGTCCATTCCAGAGGAACCTCTTTTCCCTTCACCGGCTCGTCTTTCACGCCGAGGATCGACTCACACCAAGGTGGCACGTGGCACAGCCCTGTGGGAAAGCCTCGTGGGAAAGCCTCGAGGGACAGCCTCGAGGGAAAGCCACAGATCCCTTGATCCACGTGACAGGAAGCGTGACACTACTGCTGCAGCTCGGGAGGAAAGCGCACGTGCATGCCCCCACTCGAGACGAGGCCTGACTCCCCTGGGGAGACTCAGAAGCACCCCAAGATCCATGGCAACACTGGAGAGGAATCCTCAGGTTCCGGCCCCGACTCCACACAAGGACTGAGGCCCCGGCATGGACGGGAGAGGAATCCCGAGAGGTCCCCTAGCAACTCGCATGGGGACTGGCCTTTCCTGAGGCCACCAGAGCGGGTCCCTGAGGTCCCCGTCGTAACTCGAGAAGACCTGCCGCAACTCGAGAAAATCCAGGAGGTTCTCCCCTCCAGGCGAGATGAGGCCCATTTCCGCTGAGGCGTCTCGAGGCTGATCACACCTCACCTCTGGAACTTCGAAAGGGTCCTTCACACCCTTGGTGCAAATCAAGAAGTTCCCCGACCTAGCCGTCTCCACTCGAGAGGAATCACGAGGGTCCCGCCCACATCCAGAGGAGCCCCGTTTCCGCCTCGTAGCTCGAGATGAGGGATCCTTTCCCTGCTTCGTCGGGAAAGAGTTCCCGGCGTTCCCGTCGCATCTCAAGAGGAGGCCCTCTCAACAGGAACGGCGAGAGGAACTCCAGGGTCGTGCCACCATTCCAAGAGTCCCCCAGATGTCTCAGTCCATTCCAGAGGAACCTCTTTTCCCTTCACCGGCTCGTCTTTCGCACCGAGGATCGACTCCCACCAAGGTGGCACGTGGCACAGCCCTGTGGGAAAGCCTCGTGGGAAAGCCTCGAGGGACAGCCTCGAGGGAAAGCCACAGATCCCTTGATCCACGTGACAGGAAGCGTGACACTACTGCTGCAGCTCAGGAGGAAAGCGCACGTGCATGTCCCCACTCGAGACGAGGCCTGACGCCCCTGGGGAGACTCAGAAGCACCCCAAGATCCATGGCAACACTGGAGAGGAATCCTCAGGTTCCGCCCCCGACTCCACACAAGGACTGAGGCGCCGGCATGGACGGGAGAGGAATCCCGAGAGGTCCCCTAGCAACTCGCATGGGGACTGGCCTTTCCTGAGGCCACCAGAGCGGGTCCCTGAGGTCCCCGTCGTAACTCGAGAAGACCTGCCGCAACTCGAGAAAATCCAGGAGGTTCTCCCCTCCAGGCGAGATGAGGCCCATTTCCGCTGAGGCGTCTCGAGGCTGATCACACCTCACCTCTGGAATTTCGAAAGGGTCCTTAACACCCTGGGTGCAAATCAAGAAGTTCCCCGACCTAGCCGTCTCCACTCGAGAGGAATCACGAGGGTCCCGCCCACATCCAGAGGAGCCCCGTTTCCTCCTCGTAGCTCGAGATGAGGGATCCTTTCCCTGCTTCGTCGGGAAAGAGTTCCCGGCGTTCCCGTCGCATGTGAAGATGAGGCCCTCTCAACAGGAACGGCGAGAGGAACTCCAGGGTGGTGCCACCATTCCAAGAGTCCCCCAGATGTCTCAGTCCATTCCAGAGGAACCTCTTTTCCCTTCACCGGCTCGTCTTTCACGTCGAGGATCGACTCACACCAAGGTGGCACGTGGCACAGCCCTGTGGGAAAGCCTCGTGGGAAAGCCTCGAGGGACAGCCTCGAGGGAAAGCCACAGATCCCTTGATCCACGTGACAGGAAGCGTGACACTACTGCTGCAGCTCGGGAGGAAAGCGCACGTGCATGCCCCCACTCGAGACGAGGCCTGACTCCCCTGGGGAGACTCAGAAGCACCCCAAGATCCATGGCAACACTGGAGAGGAATCCTCAGGTTCCAGCCCCGATTCCCCACAAGGACTGAGGCCCCGGCATGGACGGGAGAGGGATCCCGAGAGGTCCCCTAGCAACTCGCATGGGGACTGGCCTTTCCTGAGGCCACCAGAGCGGGTCCCTGAGGTCCCCGTCGTAACTCGAGAAGACCTGCCGCAACTCGAGAAAATCCAGGAGGTTCTCCCCTCCAGGCGAGATGAGGCCCATTTCCGCTGAGGCGTCTCGAGGCTGATCACACCTCACCTCTGGAACTTCGAAAGGGTCCTTCACACCCTGGGTGCAAATCAAGAAGTTCCCCGACCTAGCCGTCTCCACTCGAGAGGAATCACGAGGGTCCCGCCCACATCCAGAGGAGCCCCGTTTCCGCCTCGTAGCTCGAGATGAGGGATCCTTTCCCTGCTTCGTCGGGAAAGAGTTCCCGGCGTTCCCGTCGCATCTCAAGAGGAGGCCCTCTCAACAGGAACGGCGAGAGGAACTCCAGGGTCGTGCCACCATTCCAAGAGTCCCCCAGATGTCTCAGTCCATTCCAGAGGAACCTCTTTTCCCTTCACCGGCTCGTCTTTCGCACCGAGGATCGACTCCCACCAAGGTGGCACGTGGCACAGCCCTGTGGGAAAGCCTCGTGGGAAAGCCTCGAGGGACAGCCTCGAGGGAAAGCCACAGATCCCTTGATCCACGTGACAGGAAGCGTGACACTACTGCTGCAGCTCAGGAGGAAAGCGCACGTGCATGTCCCCACTCGAGACGAGGCCTGACTCCCCTGGGGAGACTCAGAAGCACCCCAAGATCCATGGCAACACTGGAGAGGAATCCTCAGGTTCCGCCCCCGACTCCACACAAGGACTGAGGCGCCGGCATGGACGGGAGAGGAATCCCGAGAGGTCCCCTAGCAACTCGCATGGGGACTGGCCTTTCCTGAGGCCACCAGAGCGGGTCCCTGAGGTCCCCGTCGTAACTCGAGAAGACCTGCCGCAACTCGAGAAAATCCAGGAGGTTCTCCCCTCCAGGCGAGATGAGGCCCATTTCCGCTGAGGCGTCTCGAGGCTGATCACACCTCACCTCTGGAACTTCGAAAGGGTCCTTCACACCCTTGGTGCAAATCAAGAAGTTCCCCGAACTAGCCGTCTCCACTCGAGAGGAATCACGAGGGTCGCGCCCACTTCCAGAGGAGCCCCGTTTCCGCCTCGTAGCTCGAGATGAGGGATCCTTTCCCTGCTTCGTTGGGAAAGAGTTCCCGTCGCATCTCAAGAGGAGGCCCTCTCATCAGGAACGGCGAGAGGAACTCCAGGGTCGTGCCACCATTCCAAGAGTCCCCCAGATGTCTCAGTCCATTCCAGAGGAACCTCTTTTCCCTTCACCGGCTCGTCTTTCACGCCGAGGATCGACTCACACCAAGGTGGCACGTGGCACAGCCCTGTGGGAAAGCCTCGTGGGAAAGCCTCGAGGGACAGCCTCGAGGGAAAGCCACAGATCCCTTGATCCACGTGACAGGAAGCGTGACACTACTGCTGCAGCTCGGGAGGAAAGCGCACGTGCATGCCCCCACTCGAGACGAGGCCTGACTCCCCTGGGGAGACTCAGAAGCACCCCAAGATCCATGGCAACACTGGAGAGGAATCCTCAGGTTCCGGCCCCGACTCCACACAAGGACTGAGGCCCCGGCATGGACGGGAGAGGAATCCCGAGAGGTCCCCTAGCAACTCGCATGGGGACTGGCCTTTCCTGAGGCCACCAGAGCGGGTCCCTGAGGTCCCCGTCGTAACTCGAGAAGACCTGCCGCAACTCGAGAAAATCCAGGAGGTTCTCCCCTCCAGGCGAGATGAGGCCCCTTTCTGCTGAGGCGTCTCGAGGCTGATCACACATCACCTCTGGAACTTCGAAAGGGTCCTTCACACCCTTGGTGCAAATCAAGAAGTTCCCCGACCTAGCCGTCTCCACTCGAGAGGAATCACGAGGGTCCCGCCCACATCCAGAGTAGCCCCGTTTCCGCCTCGTAGCTCGAGATGAGGGATCCTTTCCCTGCTTCGTCGGGAAAGAGTTCCCGGCGTTCCCGTCGCATCTCAAGAGGAGGCCCTCTCAACAGGAACGGCGAGAGGAACTCCAGGGTCGTGCCACCATTCCAAGAGTCCCCCAGATGTCTCAGTCCATTCCAGAGGAACCTCTTTTCCCTTCACCGGCTCGTCTTTCACGCCGAGGATCGACTCACACCAAGGTGGCACGTGGCACAGTCCTGTGGGAAAGCCTCGTGGGAAAGCCTCGAGGGACAGCCTCGAGGGAAAGCCACAGATCCCTTGATCCACGTGACAGGAAGCGTGACACTACTGCTGCAGCTCGGGAGGAAAGCGCACGTGCATGCCCCCACTCGAGACGAGGCCTGACTCCCCTGGGGAGACTCAGAAGCACCCCAAGATCCATGGCAACACTGGAGAGGAATCCTCAGGTTCCGGTCCCGACTCCACACAAGGACTGAGGCCCCGGCATGGACGGGAGAGGAATCCCGAGAGGTCCCCTAGCAACTCGCATGGGGACTGGCCTTTCCTGAGGCCACCAGAGCGGGTCCCTGAGGTCCCCGTCGTAACTCGAGAAGACCTGCCGCAACTCGAGAAAATCCAGGAGGTTCTCCCCTCCAGGCGAGATGAGGCCCATTTCCGCTGAGGCGTCTGCAGGCTGATCACACCTCACCTCTGGAACTTCGAAAGGGTCCTTCACACCCTTGGTGCAAATCAAGAAGTTCCCCGACCTAGCCGTCTCCACTCGAGAGGAATCACGAGGGTCCCGCCCACATCCAGAGGAGCCCCGTTTCCGCCTCGTAGCTCGAGATGAGGGATCCTTTCCCTGCTTCTTCGGGAAAGAGTTCCCGGCGTTCCCGTCGCATCTCAAGAGGAGGCCCTCTCAACAGAACGGCGAGAGGAACTCCAGGGTCGTGCCACCATTCCAAGAGTCCCCCAGATGTCTCAGTCCATTCCATAGGAACCTCTTTTCCCTTCACCGGCTCGTCTTTCACGCCGAGGATCGACTCACACCAAGGCGGCACGGGGAACAGCCCTGTGGGAAAGCCTCGTGGGAAAGCCTCGAGGGACAGCCTCGAGGGAAAGCCACAGATCCCTTGATCCACGTGACAGGAAGCGTGACACTACTGCTGCAGCTCGGGAGGAAAGCGCAGGTGCATGCCCCCACTCGAGACGAGGCCTGACTCCCCTGGGGAGACTCAGAAGCACCCCAAGATAAATGGCAACACTGGAGAGGAATCCTCAGGTTCCGGCCCCGACTCCACACAAGGACTGAGGCCCCGGCATGGACGGGAGAGGAATCCCGAGAGGTCCCCTAGCAACTCGCATGGGGACTGGCCTTTCCTGAGGCCACCAGAGCGGGTCCCTGAGGTCCCCGTCGTAACTCGAGAAGACCTGCCGCAACTCGAGAAAATCCAGGAGGTTCTCCCCTCCAGGCGAGATGAGGCCCATTTCCGCTGAGGCGTCTCGAGGCTGATCACACCTCACCTCTGGAACTTCGAAAGGGTCCTTCACACCCTTGGTGCAAATCAAGAAGTTCCCCGACATACCCGTCTCCACTCGAGAGGAATCACGAGGGTCCCGCCCACATCCAGAGGAGCCCCGTTTCCGCCTCATAGCTCGAGATGAGGGATCCTTTCCCTGCTTCGTCGGGAAAGAGTTCCCGGGGTTCCCGTCGCATCTCAAGAGGAGGCCCTCTCAACAGAACGGCGAGAGGGACTCCAGGGTCGTGCCACCATTCCAAGAGTCCCCCAGATGTCTCAGTCCATTCCAGAGGAACCTCTTTTCCCTTCACCGGCTCGTCTTTCACGCCGAGGATCGACTCACACCAAGGTGGCACGTGGCACAGCCCTGTGGGAAAGCCTCGTGGGAAAGCCTCGAGGGACAGCCTCGAGGGAAAGCCACAGATCCCTTGATCCACGTGACAGGAAGCGTGACACTACTGCTGCAGCTCGGGAGGAAAGCGCACGTGCATGCCCCCACTCGAGACGAGGCCTGACTCCCCTGGGGAGACTCAGAAGCACCCCAAGATCCATGGCAACACTGGAGAGGAATCCTCAGGTTCCAGCCCCAACTCCCCACAAGGACTGAGGCCCCGGCATGGAAGGGAGAGGGATCCCGAGAGGTCCCCTAGCAACTCGCATGGGGACTGGCCTTTCCTGAGGCCACCAGAGCGGGTCCCTGAGGTCCCCGTCGTAACTCGAGAAGACCTGCCGCAACTCGAGAAAATCCAGGAGGTTCTCCCCTCCAGGCGAGATGAGGCCCATTTCCGCTGAGGCGTCTCGAGGCTGATCACACCTCACCTCTGGAATTTCGAAAGGGTCCTTAACACCCTGGGTGCAAATCAAGAAGTTCCCCGACCTAGCCGTCTCCACTCGAGAGGAATCACGAGGGTCCCGCCCACATCCAGAGGAGCCCCGTTTCCTCCTCGTAGCTCGAGATGAGGGATCCTTTCCCTGCTTCGTCGGGAAAGAGTTCCCGGCGTTCCCGTCGCATGTGAAGATGAGGCCCTCTCAACAGGAACGGCGAGAGGAACTCCAGGGTGGTGCCACCATTCCAAGAGTCCCCCAGATGTCTCAGTCCATTCCAGAGGAACCTCTTTTCCCTTCACCGGCTCGTCTTTCACGTCGAGGATCGACTCACACCAAGGTGGCACGTGGCACAGCCCTGTGGGAAAGCCTCGTGGGAAAGCCTCGAGGGACAGCCTCGAGGGAAAGCCACAGATCCCTTGATCCACGTGACAGGAAGCGTGACACTACTGCTGCAGCTCGGGAGGAAAGCGCACGTGCATGCCCCCACTCGAGACGAGGCCTGACTCCCCTGGGGAGACTCAGAAGCACCCCAAGATCCATGGCAACACTGGAGAGGAATCCTCAGGTTCCAGCCCCGACTCCCCACAAGGACTGAGGCCCCGGCATGGACGGGAGAGGGATCCCGAGAGGTCCCCTAGCAACTCGCATGGGGACTGGCCTTTCCTGAGGCCACCAGAGCGGGTCCCTGAGGTCCCCGTCGTAACTCGAGAAGACCTGCCGCAACTCGAGAAAATCCAGGAGGTTCTCCCCTCCAGGCGAGATGAGGCCCATTTCCGCTGAGGCGTCTCGAGGCTGATCACACCTCACCTCTGGAACTTCGAAAGGGTCCTTCACACCCTGGGTGCAAATCAAGAAGTTCCCCGACCTAGCCGTCTCCACTCGAGAGGAATCACGAGGGTCCCGCCCACATCCAGAGGAGCCCCGTTTCCGCCTCGTAGCTCGAGATGAGGGATCCTTTCCCTGCTTCGTCGGGAAAGAGTTCCCGGCGTTCCCGTCGCATCTCAAGAGGAGGCCCTCTCAACAGGAACGGCGAGAGGAACTCCAGGGTCGTGCCACCATTCCAAGAGTCCCCCAGATGTCTCAGTCCATTCCAGAGGAACCTCTTTTCCCTTCACCGGCTCGTCTTTCGCACCGAGGATCGACTCCCACCAAGGTGGCACGTGGCACAGCCCTGTGGGAAAGCCTCGTGGGAAAGCCTCGAGGGACAGCCTCGAGGGAAAGCCACAGATCCCTTGATCCACGTGACAGGAAGCGTGACACTACTGCTGCAGCTCAGGAGGAAAGCGCACGTGCATGTCCCCACTCGAGACGAGGCCTGACTCCCCTGGGGAGACTCAGAAGCACCCCAAGATCCATGGCAACACTGGAGAGGAATCCTCAGGTTCCGCCCCCGACTCCACACAAGGACTGAGGCGCCGGCATGGACGGGAGAGGAATCCCGAGAGGTCCCCTAGCAACTCGCATGGGGACTGGCCTTTCCTGAGGCCACCAGAGCGGGTCCCTGAGGTCCCCGTCGTAACTCGAGAAGACCTGCCGCAACTCGAGAAAATCCAGGAGGTTCTCCCCTCCAGGCGAGATGAGGCCCATTTCCGCTGAGGCGTCTCGAGGCTGATCACACCTCACCTCTGGAACTTCGAAAGGGTCCTTCACACCCTTGGTGCAAATCAAGAAGTTCCCCGAACTAGCCGTCTCCACTCGAGAGGAATCACGAGGGTCGCGCCCACTTCCAGAGGAGCCCCGTTTCCGCCTCGTAGCTCGAGATGAGGGATCCTTTCCCTGCTTCGTTGGGAAAGAGTTCCCGTCGCATCTCAAGAGGAGGCCCTCTCATCAGGAACGGCGAGAGGAACTCCAGGGTCGTGCCACCATTCCAAGAGTCCCCCAGATGTCTCAGTCCATTCCAGAGGAACCTCTTTTCCCTTCACCGGCTCGTCTTTCACGCCGAGCATCGACTCACACCAAGGTGGCACGTGGCACAGCCCTGTGGGAAAGCCTCGTGGGAAAGCCTCGAGGGACAGCCTCGAGGGAAAGCCACAGATCCCTTGATCCACGTGACAGGAAGCGTGACACTACTGCTGCAGCTCGGGAGGAAAGCGCACGTGCATGCCCCCACTCGAGACGAGGCCTGACTCCCCTGGGAGACTCAGAAGCACCCCAAGATCCATGGCAACACTGGAGAGGAATCCTCAGGTTCCGGCCCCGACTCCACACAAGGACTGAGGCCCCGGCATGGACGGGAGAGGAATCCCGAGAGGTCCCCTAGCAACTCGCATGGGGACTGGCCTTTCCTGAGGCCACCAGAGCGGGTCCCTGAGGTCCCCGTCGTAACTCGAGAAGACCTGCCGCAACTCGAGAAAATCCAGGAGGTTCTCCCCTCCAGGCGAGATGAGGCCCCTTTCTGCTGAGGCGTCTCGAGGCTGATCACACATCACCTCTGGAACTTCGAAAGGGTCCTTCACACCCTTGGTGCAAATCAAGAAGTTCCCCGACCTAGCCGTCTCCACTCGAGAGGAATCACGAGGGTCCCGCCCACATCCAGAGTAGCCCCGTTTCCGCCTCGTAGCTCGAGATGAGGGATCCTTTCCCTGCTTCGTCGGGAAAGAGTTCCCGGCGTTCCCGTCGCATCTCAAGAGGAGGCCCTCTCAACAGGAACGGCGAGAGGAACTCCAGGGTCGTGCCACCATTCCAAGAGTCCCCCAGATGTCTCAGTCCATTCCAGAGGAACCTCTTTTCCCTTCACCGGCTCGTCTTTCACGCCGAGGATCGACTCACACCAAGGTGGCACGTGGCACAGTCCTGTGGGAAAGCCTCGTGGGAAAGCCTCGAGGGACAGCCTCGAGGGAAAGCCACAGATCCCTTGATCCACGTGACAGGAAGCGTGACACTACTGCTGCAGCTCGGGAGGAAAGCGCACGTGCATGCCCCCACTCGAGACGAGGCCTGACTCCCCTGGGGAGACTCAGAAGCACCCCAAGATCCATGGCAACACTGGAGAGGAATCCTCAGGTTCCGGTCCCGACTCCACACAAGGACTGAGGCCCCGGCATGGACGGGAGAGGAATCCCGAGAGGTCCCCTAGCAACTCGCATGGGGACTGGCCTTTCCTGAGGCCACCAGAGCGGGTCCCTGAGGTCCCCGTCGTAACTCGAGAAGACCTGCCGCAACTCGAGAAAATTCCAGGAGGTTCTCCCCTCCAGGCGAGATGAGGCCCATTTCCGCTGAGGCGTCTGCAGGCTGATCACACCTCACCTCTGGAACTTCGAAAGGGTCCTTCACACCCTTGGTGCAAATCAAGAAGTTCCCCGACCTAGCCGTCTCCACTCGAGAGGAATCACGAGGGTCCCGCCCACATCCAGAGGAGCCCCGTTTCCGCCTCGTAGCTCGAGATGAGGGATCCTTTCCCTGCTTCTTCGGGAAAGAGTTCCCGGCGTTCCCGTCGCATCTCAAGAGGAGGCCCTCTCAACAGAACGGCGAGAGGAACTCCAGGGTCGTGCCACCATTCCAAGAGTCCCCCAGATGTCTCAGTCCATTCCATAGGAACCTCTTTTCCCTTCACCGGCTCGTCTTTCACGCCGAGGATCGACTCACACCAAGGCGGCACGGGGAACAGCCCTGTGGGAAAGCCTCGTGGGAAAGCCTCGAGGGACAGCCTCGAGGGAAAGCCACAGATCCCTTGATCCACGTGACAGGAAGCGTGACACTACTGCTGCAGCTCGGGAGGAAAGCGCAGGTGCATGCCCCCACTCGAGACGAGGCCTGACTCCCCTGGGAGACTCAGAAGCACCCCAAGATAAATGGCAACACTGGAGAGGAATCCTCAGGTTCCGGCCCCGACTCCACACAAGGACTGAGGCCCCGGCATGGACGGGAGAGGAATCCCGAGAGGTCCCCTAGCAACTCGCATGGGGACTGGCCTTTCCTGAGGCCACCAGAGCGGGTCCCTGAGGTCCCCGTCGTAACTCGAGAAGACCTGCCGCAACTCGAGAAAATCCAGGAGGTTCTCCCCTCCAGGCGAGATGAGGCCCATTTCCCGCTGAGGCGTCTCGAGGCTGATCACACCTCACCTCTGGAACTTCGAAAGGGTCCTTCACACCCTTGGTGCAAATCAAGAAGTTCCCCGACATACCCGTCTCCACTCGAGAGGAATCACGAGGGTCCCGCCCACATCCAGAGGAGCCCCGTTTCCGCCTCATAGCTCGAGATGAGGGATCCTTTCCCTGCTTCGTCGGGAAAGAGTTCCCGGGGTTCCCGTCGCATCTCAAGAGGAGGCCCTCTCAACAGAACGGCGAGAGGAACTCCAGGGTCGTGCCACCATTCCAAGAGTCCCCCAGATGTCTCAGTCCATTCCAGAGGAACCTCTTTTCCCTTCACCGGCTCGTCTTTCACGCCGAGCATCGACTCACACCAAGGTGGCACGTGGCACAGCCCTGTGGGAAAGCCTCGTGGGAAAGCCTCGAGGGACAGCCTCGAGGGAAAGCCACAGATCCCTTGATCCACGTGACAGGAAGCGTGACACTACTGCTGCAGCTCGGGAGGAAAGCGCACGTGCATGCCCCCACTCGAGACGAGGCCTGACTCCCCTGGGGAGACTCAGAAGCACCCCAAGATCCATGGCAACACTGGAGAGGAATCCTCAGGTTCCAGCCCCAACTCCCACAAGGACTGAGGCCCCGGCATGGAAGGGAGAGGGATCCCGAGAGGTCCCCTAGCAACTCGCATGGGGACTGGCCTTTCCTGAGGCCACCAGAGCGGGTCCCTGAGGTCCCCGTCGTAACTCGAGAAGACCTGCCGCAACTCGAGAAAATCCAGGAGGTTCTCCCCTCCAGGCGAGATGAGGCCCATTTCCGCTGAGGCGTCTCGAGGCTGATCACACCTCACCTCTGGAATTTCGAAAGGGTCCTTAACACCCTGGGTGCAAATCAAGAAGTTCCCCGACCTAGCCGTCTCCACTCGAGAGGAATCACGAGGGTCCCGCCCACATCCAGAGGAGCCCCGTTTCCTCCTCGTAGCTCGAGATGAGGGATCCTTTCCCTGCTTCGTCGGGAAAGAGTTCCCGGCGTTCCCGTCTCATGTGAAGATGAGGCCCTCTCACAGGAACGGCGAGAGGAACTCCAGGGTCGTGCCACCATTCCAAGAGTCCCCCAGATGTCTCAGTCCATTCCAGAGGAACCTCTTTTCCCTTCAACCGGCTCGTCTTTCACGCCGAGCATCGACTCACACCAAGGTGGCACGTGGCACAGCCCTGTGGGAAAGCCTCGTGGGGAAAGCCTCGAGGGACAGCCTCGAGGGAAAGCCACAGATCCCTTGATCCACGTGACAGGAAGCGTGACACTACTGCTGCAGCTCGGGAGGAAAGCGCACGTGCATGCCCCCACTCGAGACGAGGCCTGACTCCCCTGGGGAGACTCAGAAGCACCCCAAGATCCATGGCAACACTGGAGAGGAATCCTCAGGTTCCAGCCCCGACTCCCCACAAGGACTGAGGCCCCGGCATGGACGGGAGAGGGATCCCGAGAGGTCCCCTAGCAACTCGCATGGGGACTGGCCTTTCCTGAGGCCACCAGAGCGGGTCCCTGAGGTCCCCGTCGTAACTCGAGAAGACCTGCCGCAACTCGAGAAAATCCAGGAGGTTCTCCCTTCCAGGCGAGATGAGGCCCATTTCCGCTGAGGCGTCTCGAGGCTGATCACACCTCACCTCTGGAACTTCGAAAGGGTCCTTCACACCCTGGGTGCAAATCAAGAACTTCCCCGACCTAGCCGTCTCCACTCGAGAGGAATCACGAGGGTCCCGCCCACATCCAGAGGAGCCCCGTTTCCTCCTCGTAGATCGAGATGAGGGATCCTTTCCCTGCTTCGTCGGGAAAGAGTTCCCGGCGTTCCCGTCGCATCTCAAGAGGAGGCCCTCTCAACAGGAACGGCGAGAGGAACTCCAGGGTCTTGCCACCATTCCAAGAGTCCCCCAGATGTCTCAGTCCATTCCAGAGGAACCTCTTTTCCCTTCACCGGCTCGTCTTTCACGCCGAGGATCGACTCCCACCAAGGCGGCACGTGGCACAGCCCTGTGGGAAAGCCTCGTGGGAAATCCTCGACGGACAGCCTCGAGGGAAAGCCACAGATCCCTTGATCCACGTGACAGGAAGCGTGACACTACTGCTGCAGCTCGGGAGGAAAGCGCACGTGCATGCCCCCACTCGAGACGAGGCCTGACTCCCCTGGGGAGACTCAGAAGCACCCCAAGATCCATGGCAACACTGGAGAGGAATCCTCAGGTTCCAGCCCCGACTCCACACAAGGACTGAGGCGCCGGCATGGACGGGAGAGGAATCCCGAGAGGTCCCCTAGCAACTCGCATGGGGACTGGCCTTTCCTGAGGCCACCAGAGCGGGTCCCTGAGGTCCCCGTCGTAACTCGAGAAGACCTGCCGCAACTCGAGAAAATCCAGGAGGTTCTCCCCTCCAGGCGAGATGAGGCCCATTTCCGCTGAGGCGTCTCGAGGCTGATCACACCTCACCTCTGGAATTTCGAAAGGGTCCTTCACACCCTGGGTGCAAATCAAGAAGTTCCCCGACCTAGCCGTCTCCACTCGAGAGGAATCACGAGGGTCCCGCCCACATCCAGAGGAGCCCGTTTCCTCCTCGTAGCTCGAGATGAGGGATCCTTTCCCTGCTTCGTCGGGAAAGAGTTCCCGGCATTCCCGTCGCATGTGAAGATGAGGCCCTCTCAACAGGAACGGCGAGAGGAACTCCAGGGTCGTGCCACCATTCCAAGAGTCCCCCAGATGTCTCAGTCCATTCCAGAGGAACCACTTTTCCCTTCACCGGCTCGTCTTTCACGTCGAGGATCGACTCACACCAAGGTGGCAACGTGGCACAGCCCTGTGGGAAAGCCTCGTGGGAAAGCCTCGACGGACAGCCTCGAGGGAAAGCCACAGATCCCTTGATCCACGTGACAGGAAGCGTGACACTACTGCTGCAGCTCGGGAGGAAAGCGCACGTGCATGCCCCCACTCGAGACGAGGCCTGACTCCCCTGGGGAGACTCAGAAGCACCCCAAGATCCATGGCAACACTGGAGAGGAATCCTCAGGTTCCGGCCGGACTCCACACAAGGACTGAGGCCCCGGCATGGACGGGAGAGGAATCCCGAGAGGTCCCCTAGCAACTCGCATGGGGACTGGCCTTTCCTGAGGCCACCAGAGCGGGTCCCTGAGGTCCCCGTCGTAACTCGAGAAGACCTGCCGCAACTCGAGAACATCCAGGAGGTTCTCCCCTCCAGGCGAGATGAGGCCCATTTCCGCTGAGGCGTCTCGAGGCTGATCACACCTCACCTCTGGAATTTCGAAAGGGTCCTTCACACCCTTGGTGCAAATCAAGAAGTTCCCCGACCTAGCCGTCTCCACTCGAGAGGAATCACGAGGGTCCCGCCCACATCCAGAGGAGCCCCGTTTCCTCCTCGTAGCTCGAGATGAGGGATCCTTTCCCTGCTTCGTCGGGAAAGAGTTCCCGGCGTTCCCGTCGCATCTCAAGAGGAGGCCCTCTCAACAGGAACGGCGAGAGGAACTCCAGGGTCGTGCCACCATTCCAAGAGTCCCCCAGATGTCTCAGTCCATTCCAGAGGAACCTCTTTTCCCTTCACCGGCTCGTCTTTCACGCCGAGGATCGACTCCCACCAAGGTGGCACGTGGCACAGCCCTGTGGGAAAGCCTCGTGGGAAATCCTCGACGGACAGCCTCGAGGGAAAGCCACAGATCCCTTGATCCACGTGACAGGAAGCGTGACACTACTGCTGCAGCTCGGGAGGAAAGCGCACGTGCATGCCCCCACTCGAGACGAGGCCTGACTCCCCTGGGGAGACTCAGAAGCACCCCAAGATCCATGGCAACACTGGAGAGGAATCCTCAGGTTCCAGCCCCGACTCCACACAAGGACTGAGGCGCCGGCATGGACGGGAGAGGAATCCCGAGAGGTCCCCTAGCAACTCGCATGGGGACTGGCCTTTCCTGAGGCCACCAGAGCGGGTCCCTGAGGTCCCCGTTGTAACTCGAGAAGACCTGCCGCAACTCGAGAAAATCCAGGAGGTTCTCCCCTCCAGGCGAGATGAGGCCCATTTCCGCTGAGGCGTCTCGAGGCTGATCACACCTCACCTCTGGAATTTCGAAAGGGTCCTTCACACCCTGGGTGCAAATCAAGAAGTTCCCCTACCTAGCCGTTTCCACTCGAGAGGAATCACGAGGGTCCCGCCCACATCCAGAGGAGCCCCGTTTCCTCCTCGTAGCTCGAGATGAGGGATCCTTTCCCTGCTTCGTCGGGAAAGAGTTCCCGGCGTTCCCGTCGCATCTCAAGAGGAGGCCCTCTCAACAGGAACGGCGAGAGGAACTCCAGGGTCGTGCCACCATTCCAAGAGTCCCCCAGATGTCTCAGTCCATTCCAGAGGAACCACTTTTCCCTTCACCGGCTCGTCTTTCACGTCGAGGATCGACTCACACCAAGGTGGCACGTGGCACAGCCCTGTGGGAAAGCCTCGTGGGAAAGCCTCGAGGGACAGCCTCGAGGGAAAGCCACAGATCCCTTGATCCACGTGACAGGAAGCGTGACACTACTGCTGCAGCTCGGGAGGAAAGCGCACGTGCATGCCCCCACTCGAGACGAGGCCTGACTCCCCTGGGGAGACTCAGAAGCATCCCAAGATCCATGGCAACACTGGAGAGGAATCCTCAGGTTCCAGCCCCGACTCCACACAAGGACTGAGGCGCCGGCATGGACGGGAGAGGAATCCCGAGAGGTCCCCTAGCAACTCGCATGGGGACTGGCCTTTCCTGAGGCCACCAGAGCGGGTCCCTGAGGTCCCCGTCGTAACTCGAGAAGACCTGCCGCAACTCGAGAAAATCCAGGAGGTTCTCCCCTCCAGGCGAGATGAGGCCCATTTCCGCTGAGGCGTCTCGAGGCTGATCACACCTCACCTCTGGAACTTCGAAAGGGTCCTTCACACCCTTGGTGCAAATCAAGAAGTTCCCCGACCTAGCCGTCTCCACTCGAGAGGAATCACGAGGGTCCCGCCCACATCCAGAGGAGCCCCGTTTCCGCCTCGTAGCTCGAGATGAGGGATCCTTTCCCTGCTTCGTCGGGAAAGAGTTCCCGGCGTTCCCGTCGCATCTCAAGAGGAGGCCCTCTCAACAGGAACGGCGAGAGGAACTCCAGGGTCGTGCCACCATTCCAAGAGTCCCCCAGATGTCTCAGTCCATTCCAGAGGAACCTCTTTTTCCCTTCACCGGCTCGTCTTTCGCACCGAGGATCGACTCCCACCAAGGTGGCACGTGGCACAGCCCTGTGGGAAAGCCTCGTGGGGAAAGCCTCGAGGGACAGCCTCGAGGGAAAGCCACAGATCCCTTGATCCACGTGACAGGAAGCGTGACACTACTGCTGCAGCTCAGGAGGAAAGCGCACGTGCATGTCCCCACTCGAGACGAGGCCTGACTCCCCTGGGGAGACTCAGAAGCACCCCAAGATCCATGGCAACACTGGAGAGGAATCCTGAGGTTCCGCCCCCGACTCCACACAAGGACTGAGGCGCCGGCATGGACGGGAGAGGAATCCCGAGAGGTCCCCTAGCAACTCGCATGGGGACTGGCCTTTCCTGAGGCCACCAGAGCGGGTCCCTGAGGTCCCCGTCGTAACTCGAGAAGACCTGCCGCAACTCGAGAAAATCCAGGAGGTTCTCCCCTCCAGGCGAGATGAGGCCCATTTCCGCTGAGGCGTCTCGAGGCTGATCACACCTCACCTCTGGAACTTCGAAAGGGTCCTTCACACCCTTGGTGCAAATCAAGAAGTTCCCCGACCTAGCCGTCTCCACTCGA